>NW_021607324.1:0-1141 GCF_004785775.1 Grammomys surdaster | reverse complement strand
AGTTGCTAGTTTCCAGCAGAAAAGTACATTAGAACATATTGAACAACCTTACTTGCAGAGCTAAAGGCAAGTACAACAGTGCTCAAAACACCTAAATCATGTTACATGTGACATTTCAGTTACAAAGTGTTTTTGGTTTACTGCAGAACCACTTGTACCACCCGGCCTTGAATCTTTCATTGTTTCATATGGAATGTCCAAGTAAGTCGCTAAATTCCAGTAGAAAGGCCCATTAGAATGTATTGCACAACCCTATTGTAAATATAGGTGCAATTCAGCACATTCTTACTTGCAGAGCTAAAGGCAAGTACAACAGAGCTGAAAACACCTAAGTCATGTTACATGTGACATTTCAATTAGGAAGTGTGTTTGGTTTACAACAGAAACACTTGTAACACCCTGCCATGTAACTTCATGTTTTCAAATGGAATGTCCAAGTAAGTTGCTAGATTCCAGCGGAAAAGCACATTAGAACGTATTGAACAACCCTAATGTAAAGATACTCACAATACTGCACATTCTTAATAGCAGAGCTAAAGGCAAGTACAATAGCGGTAAAAAGATTAAATCATGTTAGATGTGAAATTTCAGTAAGGAAGTGTGCTTGCTTTACAGCAGAAACACTTGGTCATGTATCTTTCTTTGTTTCATATGGAATGTCCAAGTAATCTGCTAGATTCTAGAAGAAAAGCACATTAGAACGTATTGAATAACCCTAATGTAAAGATACTCACAAATGTGCATATTCTTATTAGCAGAGCTAAAGGTAAGTACAATAGATCTCAAAAGATTAAATCATGTTTCATGTGACATTTCAGTTAGGAAGTGTGTTTGGTTTACAGCAGAAACACTTGTAACACCCGGCCATGTAACTTTCATTATTTCGTATGGAATGTCTATGTAAGTTGCTAGTTTCCAGCAGAAAACTACATTAGAGCATATTGAACAACCTTACTTGCAGACCTAAAGGCAAGTACAACAGTGCTCAAAACACCTAAATCATGTTACATGTGACATTTCAGTTACAAAGTGTGTTTGGTTTACAGCAGAACCACTTGTACCACCCGGCCTTGAATCTTTCATTGTTTCATATGGTATGTCCAAGTAAGTCGCTAAATTCCAGTAGAAAGGCCCATTAGAA
>NW_021607323.1:0-2080 GCF_004785775.1 Grammomys surdaster | reverse complement strand
GTAAACTGACACAGAGCTACAGCCAATAGCCTGTGTCTCAATCATCTTAACTGACTTACGTCTGAAAGTGTATTGGACATATCTCCAAAGTTAGAAATTCCATATTGCTTGGATCAGGATCAAGTCCCCAAATTATGTATCTATCAATGTTGTCTGTCTTCATTCACACAACATTAATAAATACATGTTGCCAAAATACAAAATCACTCACCCTGTCACCATCAGTTCTGTTTTTGTGTGTGTGTGTGAGATGGTGACTCCAGGGTAAGTGATTGGAAGCTATGTTATTAAAACAGGCATCTCAAAAAAAGTAACTTATTTAAAAAGTACCTGACTTGCTTCCCTGTTCAATTTAGGGAGAAAGAACAACCTTGGCATTAATCACACTTTGTGTTAAATGGAAGCTGACTACTTCAAGGCTGGGCCCCACCATAAATTTCATTGTATGGAAACACACTCTCTTTCCCCAGCTCTTCGATAATGGCCAGCAGCTCTGTGTATTTACTCTGAGGCACTTGGCTATTTCCAGTTCCCTGGGTGTAGCCTAGCGATGGAGGTCCATAGTCACTCAGCAGCTGGTGACCTAAGAGGAAGTCGCCATGCATGTAGAAGGTGAGTGGACACCACGGGGTTGAGGGCAGTGGCTGGCATGTGGGCGGTCATATTCGGCTTGTACGACCTCCCCGTTGGCAGAGCCTGGCCCCACGTCCCCGCACCCATCCGAGCCCACACAAATACGGCCGTCCCTCCCCCTGCCACTGCCACAGTATATAACCCATACATCGGGCGCCTAAAGAGAATTTTTAAAAGTAATCTTTAATTGTGTGCAGAGTGATTTCTCCCTGGGAAGGCATATTAATTCTGAGATAGCTGTATCTTCAGCCTTTTAGAAAAATGATTCCAAGAAAAGCTATGTTGACTCAGGTCAGCTTGTTGCCAGTCTGTTGCTCCCCAGGGAAGTTACCCTGCTTTCCCCTTGATTGAACTTCTTGAGTTTTTTAGTTAAAAGGCTGAACCACAACAGAGTTTTTAAATTACCCATTGGAGTCAAGTAGTGAACTGTCCATTGCAGCAACATGAAAAGGATTTGCATGTGAAGCATGGCTTCTGCCTTCAGACCAGATCATGAGGAACAGGTTATTGTGTACACTGCACAGTGAAATAGGACAGGCAACAGCTACATCACAGATTAAAGTTTTAGGGAGTCAGCTGTAGGGGAGCACTATTATGAAGAGTTGATACAAGCAGATTGAATGATTTTGTAATTTCCTAGCATGTATTAATTCATGTATGTGAAGAAAAACAGACCAGATTGTGGGGGTGTACAATTTGGGTATGTTAACTTGAGCCAGTGGATATTGAATTAACAATTAGGACACTATCCTGTGGAGATATGTGGAATCCTCACTGATACAGTTAAGTCAGCTCAGAAATTTGAGAGACAAACCCTTGGCTGTGCTGTCTGTCAGCAGTAACATTGCACATAGGGGCAAGGTCTTATTAATGCCATTCTCCATACTAGGGAACATTTGCTCTTTTTCAAAGTTAGTATACCAATGTATTTTTTCATATTTATTCATCCTTTTAAGAAGTCAATTGTTGGTGTTGCTTTTTGAATTTCATTTTCTTTATGTATCACTGCTCTAATCTCTTGTTTGTTTCTATTCTCCAAAGTTTCCTCATCATTAAGAATTTCGTTCCTTTTGCTCAGAGGCTTTGATATTTATTTCTGTTTAGAGTAGTGTCCTCTATAGCTGAGAGTTTGGTCATTATATGTAGTCAAGGCTTGATTAGACGACCTAATCCTGCCTCTGCTGCACTATGCCTTCAAGTCAGTCATACATCTCCTTTCAGGATGGGCGCTACCGCTCAGTGTGAAGGAAAAGACACTAGTGAATGAGTGTCCTCTAACCTCCATGCCTTTTTTTTGTGGGAATTACAAATAAAGTGTGTAACAATTGATTTTTCTTGAAAAAGTCTGAAGCTGGTGTAGTCACAGTACAGAAAGGCTGTGGAGGAAAGAAATTGGGAGCTTTCCTGTTTTGACAGTAGTTGGCTTTAGTAATGAGTACTCAGGTAA
>NW_021607322.1:0-3220 GCF_004785775.1 Grammomys surdaster | reverse complement strand
GCGCACATTCAAGCAAGGCTCGCAAGAAGAACCAGGAAGCAGGAAACTGGCGCCATCTTCCGATGGCGGACGCGGCTCCTAACATCTGCCCCTTTTTTATTAAATTGCTGCAACAATTTTCCAACTGTTATTTCGCCGATCAAGCCCACTGTTCTAGCAGTAAGGCGTTCAAGGCAGTTAAACAGTTGTGAGACCCTCCACACTTATCTCCCGTGCAATGGGAACCCGAGCCCTGGGAAGTGTGGAGGACTACCACTCAGGATTCCTGGTGCAATGGGAACACGAGCCCTCAGGGTATCCCATTGAATGATAGTGTCTCATTGTTTAAGCATATTCAACCAAGCTTGAGGGGATGTTCCCTGCTCTAAGGCAAGCAGTGCTTGAGTGATAAGTACTTTATCTCTACGATGTTGTTTTTTAAATTTGCAGAGCAACCAGAGTGTGATCAGCACTCCCCCAAAGATCATACAGCCAAACATTCCTACCCCCACCCACTCCTTAAAAAGGGAGAAGGCGGACGTGAGCCAGGAAGTGAAGTCTTCAACATCAATCGGGTTTATTCTGGTCCCATTCAAAACAGCAATCGTGAGCAGGAGTTCTTCTTGTAGCTCCTCAGCCTGTTGTGACCAATTTCCTTGTAAAAAATTAGATAATTTAGTACTTTCTGTAAAAGACTCATTGTTATATTTCAAGGGTGTGATACACATGTGTTTAGTATGACTTACACAGCTTACTTGAAGAATATCAGCAATTTCTTCCATTTTGCTTTGTAATAGATCTATTCGCTGATTAGCAAGCAGTATCCCAGAAATCAAATGGCTATTCATTTTATGCTGTTTTACCATAGCATCTGCCGAGGCATTCACTATATTATTTATTGTTTCTGCTGCTTGAACTTGATTGGCTAGGGCAATACCCGCAGTCACTGCTGCAGCAGCCGACATTGCAACGGCCGTCACAATGGCCGCCGTGATGCCAAAATCTCTCTTTTCTCTAATTAAAGAGATTATTGGAAATTTATCGGGATCGGCATCCACCGGTATAGGGACAAAGGTCGGAACCCGCACCAGCAGTGCTAAAGATGCGGACCCATTCCAGCATTCTGTCAAATGGCAGGTGACATTCGCACAATCTAATATGCTGCTTTTATTTTTAAATTCTGCTAAAATAAAAAAGAAGGGAGCCGAAACACAAACTGCTGCCCTTTTGGCTGAATAATTTGCCAACAAGTTATTATATTTAATATCATTCAATATCACTGGTGTAGTATCAGTTCTGGTTGCTGATACATTCCAAATGTCATGTTGTGACTCACCTAGAGTTGCAAAGGCTGATAAACTGGTAGCAGCCCCCGCTAAATTTGTCAACACCCATTGATAAAATGGCCATTCGTTTACCTTCCCTGTTTTATTTCCTGTCATAGCCATCCTTTTTAGAGGTGGCGATAAGGTGAAGCCTCGAGATACTTCTACCTTAGGCATCCTTTTAGATTGGCAGTGCGTAAACACTGGTGGAAATGACTGATCTGGAGGGCACCATGGCCACACTCTGACATTAGTGGCATTATTGGTTTGCCAATATGATCGTTCAAGTATGGTTACCTTACTTTTTAGCAATAATGTAGTGATATTCACAGGGGACTGTTTTTTGTTAGATGTATTTCCACTGGCCTCAGATTGTCCTGCCACTATGTTATTGAGTACCTCGAGCAGGACACCAGTGCCTATTTGGGAATCTCCAAGTGGATCAATCCAGTGTCCCAATGTAGCATTGCGAAGTACAACGCATGGGGTCTCTGCCCTGTTTGTTATGGTGAAACACAAGGTATCATTTAATCTAAATTTTGATGCATTATACTTGACAGTCTCTTTGTTTAAAGGTATGGCACATGGTGCCTCCAGCTGACAGCTTGATGATGTAAACATTGGCAGTACTTTAGAGTGTGAATGTACTGGGATGGGAACTGGCCATGATCTTACCACAGCCCACAATGGTATACTTATCGCTCTCTCAAGCAGGCAGATCATCAGCAGGATCTTTAGCATTTTCTTCAGGGGTTGGTGAGTCCTCTTTCACAGTTCTGGTCAGTCTGCTTGGTATCCAGATTGGATTTTCTTGATCCTGTGGGAAAACACAGATAGCTCCCCGGGATCTCACTAAAACTGGATCCGGGCCCTTCCATTGGTTAGTTAAGATATCTTTCCATTTAACATATTCTTTTTGAGGACTTGGAGCCACATGTCTGTCAGCAGCAGATTGTCCATCAGAATCCAGATTTAAAAAATTTAAGGTAAATAGGGCTAGGGAGATAGATGTCTTAGGTCCCATGTTGGGGCCTATTCCTCCCTTTTGTTTTTGTAAATAAGTTTTCAATGTGCCATTGGCACGTTCCACAATCCCTTGTGCCTGAGGATTATATGGCAAGCCAGTTATATGACGGACACCAAGCCTCAGACAAAACTGTTGAAAAGTTTTAGATGTATAAGCTGGTGCATTATCAGTCTTCAGCTGAAGGGGCTTGCCCCAAGCAGCCCAGGCTTCAAGACAGTGAGTAATAACATGTGACACTTTTTCTCCCACAAGGGGGGTGGCATGAATGATGCCAGAGCATGTATCCACAGATACATGAATAAATTTTTGTTTTCCAAAGGCATTGCAATGTGTAACATCCATTTGCCAGATATGAAGAGGTTGCAGACCTCTGGGATTGACCCCTATAGATGGAGAGGGTCTGAATTCTGCACAGGAGGTACATTTCAGAACAATATCTCGCGCTTCTGCACGAGTTAAATGAAACTTTAATCTTAGGGTATTAGCTGGTACATGATAGAGTTTATGGAATTCAACTGCGCCTTCTAATGGCGAGCTTACCCAATATAGGTTTTTAGTGGCTTTATCAGCTATAGCATTAGCCTGAGACATAGGCCCAGGAAGCAATGAATGTGCTCTCATGTGTTGAATAAAAAATGGGTGACACCTATTGCGAATATGGTGTTGAATATCTTTAAATATCTCAGCAACCATGCTTTTAGGGTGGATAAAATCAGCCACTTCTAATTGTTTAACAGCTCCTACAACATAATGCGAATCTGAAATTATGTTTATAGGCTCTGAAAATCTTTGCAACACTATCGCTACAATAGCACATTCTACTAATTGGGGAGATGTATAATCAAACTGAATTCGAGTAGGGACATTATTAACCACATAACAACCAATG
>NW_021607321.1:0-2188 GCF_004785775.1 Grammomys surdaster | reverse complement strand
AGGCCCTCAGGCCGCTGGAACCGTAGGATCTCCCTCCCTGATGTGGGGACCCGCCACGGCGGCGGGCTTGCGCCGCTGTGGCGGGCTTTTTTTAATTTTCCCCACATTTGGCGCATCCAACGTGGAGCACAGACACCCATGGACTTCAAGGACTGGGCCACCCCAGTCTGCTACAGAACGCAGCCGAGCTTCCCGCCGCCTTGTCCAGTGCTGTGAGAAATCGACTCAGTGAAGATTCTGCGCTTCTCCCATGCTGACTAAAGCTACAGCTGCTTAATCTCTCACTTAGAAGATCTCTGCGTTCCAGCCACGAGGACCCACATCTCCAAACAAGCTGGCCAGGCCGCCGAGTCTGCTAAGCAAGTACAGTCTCTCCCACGGGTGCTGCTAGGGCCTCTTTCTTCTTCCCCTATCCCTCTTCTCGGCTGTGGGCTGTCCGACGTGAGCCCACATGCCCCCCGTCTCAGCCCTCCGAGCCAAGGGCTTGAGACCAATCGGTCTCTGGCTGCCCCAGAGCACAGGGGATCCCCAACCCCTTTCATTTTCTCGGCAGTGGGTTGTCCGACGTGAGCCCACGTGCCCCAAGAGCTCTGCATCCCCGTGAAACCTGAGTGAAAATTCCCCATGCTGGGCGGGGCCCCGCCGCGCTCGCCTGGTGTAGCAGGGAATAAACTCAGCCAAGATCCCGTGTCACGGCAGACACACGGACACACAACACAACAGAGATTCACGCCCGCGCGTGCCCACGCATGGGCCTACATCATTCCCTACAGGTGGTAGAGGATCCGGACAAAGCCAGCTCCAAGAGTATCCCCCGCTGGCGTCCGCCAAGACCCTCTCCATGGAACCGTGAGTAACTCCAGCCTAGTCCCTAAGACTAGATGGCTCTCTATATCCTTTCTCCCTCTTTCTCTCTCCACGTGTTTCAGGCCAACGTTTTCTCTAAATCTTAGCTACCACTAGCTCCTGCCTGACTCAAAAGACTAGATCTCTCTCCCTCTTCTCCACGTGTTCGCTACAAAATGGCGGAGACCCCTTAATCGCCATTCTTTACCCCTCCCCCCAAGAAATCTCCCACACTCTGCCTGCCAAGAGGTTTGCCCCTCCCCCAGGGGTTAACTTTTCGCGCTAAAATTCCTCCACTCCCCGCCATTTGCGGCCGGCTGGTTATACCCCAGCTGACTTGCCTGTAAAACAGAGCTGGCTCTCTGTTTGTCCCTTCCCCACTAGTCCCCTTCTAAGTCATTTGCGGCCAGCCATCACCCAGCTGGTTTGCCTGTTAGCAGAGAGTCTGAGACTCCATCTGCGCCCCTTCACCTTTGTCTAACTTACAATTTCTTTCTCAACCTCTAGGTGTCTCTCTGCCGTAGCTCAGTCAAACACAGCCTTTCACTCCTTCTGACTCTGTTACCAAACTTCTATGTTTTTCGCTTTAAACTTTTCTTCAAAGTTAGCCTTTCTTTTCTCTAAGAAAAACAACAGGGGGAATTCCTTGGCCTCTCTGCTAGAACATCCAGGTGGTAACCCAAACCACCACATGGCAAAACAGGCCTTTCCTCCACTACTTCTAAATCTACCATTAATGCCTTTTTCCCTAACAGGAATGCCTAGAACAACAGTGTTTGTGCTTTTCAACCCAAAATTTTTTGCTTTTGTTTAAATGTCTCCTTTTCACTCATGATATATTTTCAACAATTTTTTTCAACTTTTAAAATTTCTTCAAGATATGAAAGTTATCTAAATTTACTTCCACAGGTTAAATCAAGAAGCTGATCAACATCTTTCAGCTATTAATTAACAACTAGTTTCCTTTTACAGACAAACTGTTGCTGCCTACATAATTAATATGATTTTCTTCCACAGCCAGCTAAAACAGACTCAAAGGTGACTTCTAAAACTAAAATTTCTCCAAACACCTTTGCTTTCTAAGATCTCAACGACACACCATGACGTACCTGATCCCAAGTAGCCTAATGCTTGCTACCCCTTTACAGACATCCCCCTGCTGGGGTGCCGCTTCTCTGTTGTGATTTTTCTACAGGTGCTCCCACAAGTCCAACAGAGACTTATAGAGCCTCCTGGAACCTGCCTAGGATGCCATGCTGTCTTCTTACAGCCACACCGCCTGACTACAGATTCCAGAGACACGCTGAGATCCAGAGACACATGCCAAGATCCAGAGATGCTG
>NW_021607320.1:0-1253 GCF_004785775.1 Grammomys surdaster | reverse complement strand
ACGGCAAGGCCGTGGCCTGCAACATCAAGGTGGGCGCGCGCGCGCGGTGGGGGGGGGGACCGGGGGGCGGGGTTCCCGGCCGGCGTCGCTTCCGGTGTCGCACGCGCTCGTTTCCTGTCTCCTGATGCGTCCCGCGGTGTCGTTTCCTGTGTCCTGACGTCACTTCCTGTATCCTGATGTCACTTCCTGTGTCCTGAGGTCACTTCCTGTGCCACTTCCTGTCCCATGACGTCATTTCCTGTCTCATGTAACCGGGTTCTGTGCTGTGATGTCACTTCCTGTGTCCCACGATCTCATTTCCTGTGTCCTGACGTCACTTCCTGTGTCTCACGATCTCATTTCCTGTCCCCGGGTGTCACTTCCTGTGCCACTTTCTGTCCCGTGACATCACTTCCTGTCTCGTGTAATCGGGTTCTGTGCTGTGATGTCACTTCCTGTCTCCATGGGGTCACTTCCTGTGCCCTGTGACGTCACTTTCTGCCCTATGACTTCACTTCCTGCCCCCGAGGCCCCGCCTCCTGCTCCGTGACGCCGCCCCCCGCCCCCGTGACGCCGCCCCCGCCCCGCAGGTCTCGTTCGACGCCACGAAGCACCTGAGCGACGCCGCGATCCGGCGCCGGCAGCTGGAGCGGCAGAAGCTGCAGGAGCTGGAGCTGCAGCGCGAGGAGCAGAAGCGGCGCGAGAAGGAGGCCGAGGAGCGGGCGCGCGCCGAGGAGCGGTGAGCGGGCGGGGCCGGGGCGGGGACGCGGGCGGGGACGGGGCGGACGGACGGGAAGTGGGTTACACGGACAGGAAGTGGATTCACACAGACAGGAAGTGGATTCACACAGACAGGAAGTGGATTACACGGACGGGAAGTGGATTCACACAGACAGGAAGTGGATTACACAGACAGGAAGTGGATTCACACAGACAGGAAGTGGATTCACACAGACAGGAAGTGGATTCACACGGACGGGAAGTGGATTCACACAGACAGGAAGTGGATTCACACAGACAGGAAGTGGATTCACACAGACAGGAAGTGGATTCACACAGACAGGAAGTGGATTCACACGGACAGGAAGTAGATTCACACAGACAGGAAGTGGATTACACAGACAGGAAGTGGATTCACACAGACAGGAAGTGGATTTACACAGACAGGAAGTGGATTACACCGACAGGAAGTGGATTCACACCGACAGGAAGTGGATTACACAGACAGGAAGTGGGTTACACAGACAGGAAGTGGATTCACACAGACAGGAAGT
>NW_021607319.1:0-1158 GCF_004785775.1 Grammomys surdaster | reverse complement strand
TAATACCAACTTAGATAAGGACAAGTGAATCATATGCAGAGTCATAGAAACCTGTCCCCTGAACCTCCACCCAGCCAATACCCTGTTCTGAAAGATATCTGTACTCCCCCTGAACACCCATGCTCCGGTGTCATCCCTTCCTTGTGTCCTGCAGTTTTGTGTTTATAACCCATGTGTGAATAAGTAAAAATTACGATTTGATTTAAAAAAAATAAATAAATAAAAATTCAAAAAAAAAGAAAAGAAAAGAAAGAAAAGAAAAGAAGAGAAGAAAAGAAAAGAAAAGAAAAGAAAAGAAAAGAAAAGAAAGAACAAAAGTATACAATTCACCAGAAGGAAATCTCCAGGGCTGTAGAGCAAAGATGACTTTGTGGAATGGGATTTGTGTTTCCAAATCCCAAATGGAATATCACCAAACCTTAACTGCTTCTGGGTCATGTGCTCCTCAAACTGATTGGTTATCAAAGACATGCTTAGCTCCTTGATTTCTCTATGGGTAAGAGATTTTCACAGAGGTGTGCAAACAAGTGGCGTATTATTATCTAAGATCCTGCCAAAAAGATAAACTGACTGAATAATTTATAAGACCTACATTATTTATACCTCAAGGGACTGAGCCAGCATCTTGAGTTTCTTATTAGATTTCTTATTGATAAGATGATACTTTAAACTTGAGAGATTTCTAGGGCACGTAGGACCTTTAAAAGCATGTGTATGTATCACTCAGACTGCAGTATCCAGTGTCTGGTGTTTGATCTATAGTATATTATCAGTGAATTACAGAGCACAGCATAATCTTCTTTTTATTTTCTTTTTCAAAATCTGTGCTCAGGTATATGTGTGTTTATATGCATTTATATGTATGAGGGAGCCTGTATATATTTAATTAGAAGCTACAGGAAAACTTCAGGTGTCAACCATGTCCCTTTTTGAGACATGGTCAATCTGTGGATTGGAGCTCACTAATTTGGCTGGAAAGGTTGGATAGCGAGCGCCTGAGATCTGCCTGTCTCCATCTTCTGTGTTGTCAACAATCTTATTAAAATTATCATTATCCCAATACAACATGGGAGACACACACACAGAGTAAGAGAGAGACAGGCAGAGAGGGAGGGAGAGAGAGAGAGAGAGAGAGAGAGAGAGAGAGAGAGAGAGAGA
>NW_021607318.1:0-1665 GCF_004785775.1 Grammomys surdaster | reverse complement strand
AAGATGGAAAGATCTCCCATGCTCATGGATTGGAAGGATTAATATAGCAAAAAAGGCTATTTTGCCAAAAGCCATCTACAGATTTAATGCAATCTCCATCAAAATTCCCACTCAATTCTTCCCAGAGATAGAAAGAGCAATCTTAAAATTTATTTGGAATAACAAAAAACCCAGGATTGCGAAAACTACTCTCAGCAATAAAAGAACTTCTGGAGGAATCACCATCCCCAACTTCAAGCTGTACTACAAAGCAATAGTGATAAAAACTGCATGGTATTGGAACAGAGACAGGCAGGAGGATCAGTGAAATAGAATAGAAGACCCAGAAATGAACCCCCATACCTGTGGTCACTTGATCTTTGACAAAGGGGCTAAAATCATCGAATGGAAAAAAGATAGTATTTTCAACAAATTGTGCTGGTCCAACTGGTGGTCAACATGGAGAAAAAAGCAAATTGATCCATACTTCTCTCCTTGTACAAAGCTCAATTCCAAGTGGATTAAGGACCTCCACCTAAAACCAGCCACACTGAAACTAATAGAAGAGAAACTGGGAAAAAGCCTGGAACACATAGGCACAGAGAAAAAGTTCCTGAACAGAACACCAATGGCCTGTGCTCTAAGAACAAAAATTGAAAAATGGGACCTCATAAAGCTGCAAAGCTTCTGTAAAGCAAAGGACACAGTCAATAGGACAGAGCAGCAACCAACAGATTGGGAAAAGATCTTCACCGACCCTACATCTGATAAAGGGCTAATATCCAAGGTATACAAAGAACTGAAGAAATTAGACTCTAGACAATCAAAGAACCCTATTAAAAAATGGAGCACAGAGCTGAACAAAGAATTCTCAACTGAGGAAGTTCGAATGGTTGAGAAGCACCTAAAGAAGTGTTCAGGATCACTAGTCATCAGGGAAATGCAAATGAAAACAACACTGAGATTCCACCTTACACCAGTCAGAATGGCTAAGATCAAAAACACAGGTGACAGCACATGTTGGCGAGGATGTGGAGAAAGAGGAACACTCCTCCACTGTTGGTGGGATTGTAAACTGGTACAACCACTATGGAAGGCAGTATGGCGATATCTCAGAAAATTGAACATAGTGTTACCTGGGGACCCAGCTATACCACTCCTGGGCATACACCCAAAAGAAGTTTCACCATACAACAGGGACACATGCTCCACCATGTTCATAGCAGCCTTATTTATAATAGCCAGAAGTTGGAAAGAACCCAGATGCCCTTCGACAGAAGAATGGATGCAGAAAATGTGGTACATGTATAAAATGGAGTACTACTCAGCTATTAAAAACAATCAGTTCACAAAATTCCTAGGCAAATAGATGGAGCTGGAAAATATCATCTTGAGTGAGATGACCCAATCTCAAAAGAACATACATGGTATGCACTCACTGATAAGTGGATATTAGCCCAAAAGCTCACATTTTCTAAGAATCTATATATAGACCACATAAAACTCACATAGAAGAAGGAAGATCAAAGTATGAATGCGTTGGTCCTTTCTAGAAGGAGTATCAAAAGTTTCAACCAGAACTCCCAAAGTCTAAACCGCCAGCCAGAGAGCACAAAGGGAGGGACTCACGCACCTGTATAGGGAATTGAGGGTGACCTTGTTAGACTTCAGTGAAAGTGGAGGGCC
>NW_021607317.1:0-1485 GCF_004785775.1 Grammomys surdaster | reverse complement strand
GGTATGTGTAGTCCTGGGTGTCCTGGAACTCACTCTGTAGACAAGACTGTCCTCGAACTCAGAAATCTGCCTGCCTCTGCCTCCCAAGTGCTGGGATTAAAGGCATACGCCACAACTGCCCATTGGAGTACTATTCTTTATGGGCAGCAATCATTCCTTCTATTCTTCCATAAGAGTCCCCAAGCTCCATCCACTGTTTGTCTGTGGGTGTTTGTATCTGTCTGAGTCAGTCGTTGAATGGAGCCTCTCAGAAGACAGCCATGCTAGACTCCTGTCTACAAGCATAATGGACTACCATTAATAGTGTCAGGGATTGGTGCTTGTTCCTGGAATGGGTTTCAGTTTGGGCTGGTTATTGGTTGGCCATTAGGCTAATATCCAAAATGTATAAAGAACTCAAGAATTTAAACACCAACAACCCAAATAACCCAATTAATAAATGGTGCACAGAACTAAACAGAGAATTCTAAAAGAGGAATCTTGAAAGACTGAGAAGCACTTTAAAAATATTCACAGTATTTAGTCATCATAAAAATGCAAATCAAAACAACTTGGAGATTCCATCTTACACAGGTCACGATGGCTAACATCAAACACTCAAGTGATAGCACATGCTGGCGAGGATGTGGAGCAAGGAGAACATCCTCCCACATTGGTGGAGGGAGTGCAAACTTGTATCACTATTTGCTATTTTTGAACTAAGATTGTGTCATTCTGGTACAGCTGTGGCTGAAGAGTCAAGCATGATTAAACAGAGACCAGCACCATTGAAGTGAAACCTTTGCATTACTGGGCCAATTGATACTGGTTAGCTTGATCTGAGAAATTAGCAGTGATTGAGAAGAGACCAGCATCACTGAGGTGAAATCTTCTGGGAAGGGTTCCCTGAGAGCACAGAGGAGTTATGTTCCAGAAATGGCCAAAATTGTATCTCATAATGGCAGCTGAACTTGGTAACTCATAAGAGTCAAAAGAGTTACCCAGGTTCTACTGGTTTTGAAGCCATCAAAGGGTCTTGGTGAGCATCTGAGGATTGGCATTGGAAGAGGGCAGGAGAGGCTGTTAATGAAGGTGGAGCCTCGGTGGCGGTTGAATATCAGGATTGAAGAGGTTGTGAAGAGAAGTTGAGGCTTGGCTCCACAAAGAGAGCCTATGAGAGGCTATTGGTGAAAGTGCAACCCAGCTGCAGCAGAAGAACCCAGCATTTTGGAGATGCCAGTACCATGGGATGAGCATCAAGATTTGCTGTGGCTGTGGAGTGGAGCCAACTGGAGCCTAGACAACAAGCTGGCTGCTACAGTGGACAGAGTGGAAAAGTGAACCAAGCCCTTTGGAAGAATCGAAACGATCATGAATAGAGAGGCCAGACATTGGATGGGTGGAGTTTGAGTTTGCCTTGATTTGCTTGTTACTGTGCCCTGATTTTCCCTCTTAATATAAGAAAATATTTGGTGTATTTTTCATTTTACTGATGCCCACAATTGA
>NW_021607316.1:0-5372 GCF_004785775.1 Grammomys surdaster | reverse complement strand
TCATAGATATTAGTAAGTCAGAAATAAATGAACAGGAATAATCAATATTCAGCATTCGTGGATAAAAGTAAATCAGAAAAAAATGAACATGAATAATCAATAGTCATTAGTCATAGTTCATGGGAACTCAGAAATAAATAAAGCTGAAGTATCAATAGTCATCAGTCATAGATAATAGTAAGTCAGAAATAAATGAACAGGAATAATCAATATTCAACAATTATTGATAATACTAAATCAGAATTAAATGAACATGGATAATCAATATTCACCATTCGTGAATAATGGTAAATCTGAAAAAAATAACACGAATAATCAATATTAATCAGTCATATTTAATAGGAAATCAGAAATAAACAAAGTAGAAATATCAATAGTCATCAGTCATAGATAAAAGTAAGTCACAAATAATTGAACAGGAATTATCAATATTCACCATTCGGGGATAATAGGAAATCACATATAATTGAACATGAATAATCAATAGTCATCAGGCATAGTTAATAATAAACAAGAAAAAAACAAAGCTGAAATATCAATAGTCATCAATCATGGAAAATAGTAAGTCAGAAATAAATGAACATCAATACTCAATATTCAGAATTCGTGGATAACTGTTAATCAGCAATAAATGAACATGAATAATCAATAGTCATCATTCACACTTAATAGTAAATCAGAAATATATAAAGCTGAAATATCAATAGTCATCAGTCATAGATAATAGTAAGTTAGAAATAAATGAACAGGAATAATCAATGTTAAATATTTGTGGATAATAGTTAATCAGAATAAAAAGAACACGAATAAACAATAGTCATCAGTCAGAGTTCATGGGAAAGTAGAAATAAATAAAACTGAAGTATCAAAAGTCATCAATCATAAATAATAGTAAGTCAGAAACAAATGAACATGAATAATCAATATTCACTATTTGTGGATAATACTAAATCAGAAATGAATGAACTTGAACGACCAATAATCATCAGTCAAAGTTAATTGGATATCAGAAATAAACAAAGCTTAAATATCAATAGTCATCAGTCGTAGATAATAGTAAGTCAGAAATAAATGAACATGATCAATAATCACCAATCATTGATAATAGGAAATCAGAAATAAAGGAAGCTGATATATCAATAATCATCAGTCATAGATAAGAGTAAGTCAGAAATAAATGAACATGAATAATCAATAGTCATCAGTCATAATTAATAGGAAATCAGAAATAAATAAAGCTGAAATATCAATAGTCATAAGTCATAGATAAGAGTAAAGTCAGAAATAAATGAACAGGAATAATCAATATTCACGATCGTGGATTATACTAAATCAGATATAAATGAACATCAATAATCAATAGTCAGGAGTCACAGTTAATTGTAAACTAGAAAAAAATAAAGCTGAAATATAAATAGTCATCAGTCATAGATAATAGTAGGTTAGAAATAAATGAACATGAAAAATCAATATTCAGCATTCGTGGATAATAGTAAATCAGAAATAAATGAACATGAATAATCAGTATTCACCATTCGTGGATAATGGTAAATCTGAAAAAAATGAGCATGAATAATTTACAGTCATAAGTCATAGTTAATAGGAAATCAGAAATAAATAAAGCTGAAATATCAATAGTCATCAGTCATAGATAAGAGTAAGTCAGAAATAAATTAATAGGAATAATAAATATTCACCATTCGTGGATAATAGGAAATCAGAAATAAATGAACTTCAATAATCAATAGTCATCAGTCATAGTTCATGGGAAATCAGAAATAAATAAACCTGAAGTATCAAATGTCATCTATCATAAATAATAGTAAGTCAGAAATAAATGAACATAAATAATCAATATTCACCATTTGTGGATAACACTAAATCAGAAATAAAGGAACATGAATAATTAACACTCATCAGTCATAGTTCATAGTAAATCAGAAATATATAAAGCTGAAATATCATTAGTCATCATTCATAGGTAACAGTAAGTCAGAAATAAATAAACAGGGATAATCGATAGTCACCATGCATAATTAATAGGAAACCAGAAATAATTAAAGCTGAAGTATCAATAGTCATCAGTCATAGATAATAGTAAGTCAGAAAAAAATGCACAGGAATAAACAATATTCACCATTCGTGGATAATAGTTAATCAGGTATAAATGAACATGAATAATCAATAGTCATCAGTCATAGTTCATGGGAAATCAGAAACGAATAAAGCTGAAATATGAAAAGACAGGAGTCATAAATAATATTAAGTCAGAAATAAATGAACAGAATAATCAATATTCACGATTCGTGGATAATAGTACAGCCGAAAAGAATTAACATGAATAACCAAAAGTCATTAGTCATAGTTAATAGGAAATCAGAAATAAACAAAGCGGAAATATCAATAGTCATCAGTCATAGATAATAGTAAGTCAGAAATAAATGAACAGGAATAATCAATATTCAACATTCGTGGATAATGGTAAATCTGCAAAAAATGAACATGGGTAATCAATAGTCATCAGTCATAGTTAATAGAAAATGAGAAATAAACAAAGCTGAAATAACAATAGTCATCAGTCATAGATAATAGTAAGTCATAAATAAATGAACAAGAATATCAATATTCACCATTCGTGGATAATAGTAAATCAGAAATAAATGAACATGAGTAATCAATAGTGATCTTTCAAAGTTCATATTAAATCAGATACAAATAAAGCTGAAATATCTATTGTCATCAGTCATAGATTATAGTAAGTCTGAAATAAATGGGAATGAATAATCCATATTCAACATTAGTGGATAATAGTAAATCAGAAAAAAAACATGATTAATCAAAAGTCATCAGTCATAATTCATGGGAAATCAGAAATAAAACTGAAGTATCATGAATCATCAGTCATAGACAATAGTAAATCAGAAATAAATGAACAGAATAATCAATATTCACGATTCATAGATAATAGCAAAACAGAAATAAATGACCATGAATAACCAAAAGTCATCATTTATAGTTAAGAGGAAATCAGAAATAAATAAAGCTGAAATATCAATAGTCATCAGTCATAGACAATAGGAAGTCAGAAACAAACGAACAGGAATAATCAATATTCAGCATTCGTGGATAATAATAAAACAGAAATAAATGAACATGAATAATCAATAGTCACCAGTCATAGTTAATTATAAACCAGAAAAAAATAAAGCTGAAATATCAAGAGTCATCAGTCATAGATAATAGAAAGTCAGAAATAAATGAACATGAATAATCATATTCATATTCGTTGATAATAGTAAATCAGAAATAAATGAACGTGAATAATCAATAGTCATCAGTCATAGTTCATGGGAAATCAGAAATAAATAAAGCTGAAGTATCAATAGTCATCAGTCATAGATAATAGTAAATCAGAAATAAATGAGCAAGAATTATCAATATTCACGATTCATGGACAATAGTAAACCAGAAATAAACAAACATGAATAACCAAAAGTCATCATTCATAGTAAATAGTAAATCAGAAATAAATAAAGCTGAAGTATCATTAGTCATCAGTCATACATAATAGTAAGTCAGAAATAAATGAAGAGGAATACTCAATATTCACCATAGGTGGATAATAGTAAATCAGATATTAATGAACATGAATAATCAATACTCTTCAGTCATAGTTCATGGGAAGACAGAAATAAATAAAGCTGAAGTATCAATAGTCATAAGTCATATATAATAGTAAGTCAGAAATAAATGAACAGGAATAATCAATATTCACCCTTCGTGGATAATAGTAAATCAAAAATAAATGAACATGAATAATCAATATTCATCAGTCATAGTTAATAGGAAATCAGAAATAAAGGAAGCTGATATATCAATAATCATCAGTCATAGATAAGAGTAAGTCAGAAATAAATGAACATGAATAATCAATAGTCATCAGTCATAATTAATAGGAAATCAGAAATAAATAAAGCTGAAATATCAATAGTCATCAGTCATAGATAAGTCAGAAATAAATGAACAGGAATAAACAATATTCACCATTCGTCGATAATAGTTAATCAGAAATAAATGAACATGAATAATCAACAGTCATCAGTCATAGTTCATGGGAAATAGAAGTAAATAAAACTGAAATATCAATAGTCATCAGTCAAAGACAATATTAAGTCAGAAATAATTAACATGAATAATCACTATTCACCATTTGTGGTTAAGAGTAAATCACAAATAAATGAACATGAATAATCAATAGTCGTCAGTATTAGTCCATGGATAAAAGAAATAAATAAAGCTGAAGTATCAATAGTCATCAGTCGAGTTACGCACCCCCTGGCGACGCTGGCGCCAACTTTATTCCGTCACTAGGACACCGAAGGTTGGTTCTCTCAGAAGTCTCCACGGCAACCGCCCTAGCAACAGTCTAGCAATGGCGAGATTCTAATGACCCTGGGTTCTACAGGCCCTTCAGAGTTGAGGAGCGCAAAGGGCCTAGAGACAACGGAGATATGAGAGAGCTGTCTGCCGAGCTGCGAACTGAAGAGCAAGGGAAAGGTAGTCCAGAAAGAGGCTCGGAGAAAAGCATCTCCGCTTGGATGAAAATAAAGATTGTTAGGCCGAACTGAAAACAAACTCAAGGGAACTCGTTTTATAATGGGAATGGCGTTACTAGTCGCTAGAAAAAGGATCGTCCAAAATAAATGGTGTTGAGACGATTCTACTAAAAGAGGGGGACAATTCTTTAAAATTTTTTTTTCAAGATAGGGATTCTCTGTGTAGGACTAGCTGTCCTGGAACCCACATTGCAGACAAGGCTGGCCTCAAACTTAAAGATTTACCTGTCTCTGCTTCCCGTGTGCTGGGATTGGAGACATGCAGGGGCAGGCCGGATCTTCCCTGTGAGTTCAAAGCCAGCCTAGTATACAGAGCAAGTTCCCAGGACAGACAAGGCAAAGCCACTGTAATCCAGCACTTGAGAGACTAAGACAGGAGGAGGATCATGAGTTCCAGCTCTCAGTGGGAGGACACAAGAAAGAAACACAAAGAAGAACAGAGAAGAAAAGAGAGAATGGCAAACAGGTGTGGTTGGAGGCCAGTGGGTGAAGTGGTGAAACAAGAATATATATGTGAGTGTGTGTGTGTTTGTATTCTAATATATATATATTTTACAGCATCCAAAAAAAACAAAAACAAAAACCGAAAAAAAAACCTAAACAACAACAAAAAATAGTCATCAGTCATAGATAATAGTAAGTCAGAAATAAATGAACAGGAATAAACAATATTCACGATTCTTGGATAATAGTAAATAATTTGATTTCTCTTCTGTTTGATTGTACTTTATTATTGGCTTTGTAATTTTTCTTCAA
>NW_021607315.1:0-4346 GCF_004785775.1 Grammomys surdaster | reverse complement strand
GTCCCAGGCCCATCAAGTTGACAATGTAGATTAGCCATCACATAACCTCTTCTATGTCTCATAGGTTCCTTTGCCTGCACTCTGTTCCTGCTTGTCTTTCAATATGACCCTCTCTTGGTCTCCTTTCTAAATTGTAGACTACACTGGCTTTATTAGTCATGGGTCTCTAGAGGAGCAGAACTGATAGAATAAATATATAGGAAAAGGGAATGCTGTTTGAGCAGTCCAACAATGCCCAGATCTCTTAGGAGAGGCTGAGATCTAGTAGTTGCTCAGTCTAGAAGGCTAGATGTCTCAGCAGCCCCAATCTGGTGCTGAAGACCTGGAGCTTCCCTGGAGAGATACTTGTCTTCAGTGTGTGCTGAAAATCCAAAGAAACTAGTCCTAATAGCAGTGAAGTAATAGAGCAGCAACAGGATAGATGACTTTACCAACAAAAGTGAAGGCAAGCAGGCAAAAACCAAAGTTTCCTCCTTCCATGTTGTTTTATCTGGGCTGCACCAGAAGGTACCACCCACATTTACACTGAGTCTTCATACTCAAATAATCTGATGTTTCCATTGGCTTTTCTTTTAGTTAGTTCAAGATCCAGTCAACAAGTTGACAACCAAGATTAACTATCACATCTTACAGTTATCCCTGTTTATGTATGTACAAGGATACATTGTAGCCTATAGATAGATAGATAGATAGATAGATAGATAGATAGATAGATATAGATAGACATATGTATATATACCTGAGGGAAAATATTCAATTTACTTCTTTCTGTTTTGTTACCTCATTTAGTATTTTAATTCCCAAGACCACATTTTCATGATTACACTTTGTACACATGCCACAGTTTGATGACACACTCATGTATTGATGGGCATCTAGGTTGGTTCCATTTCCTCGAATTGTAAACAGAGCAGCAATAAACTTGCTTGCACACATATTTTTTGTGGTAGAATATGGAGTTCTTTGGATATGTGTCCAAGAGTAGTATAGCTGGATCATATGGTAGTTCTAGTTTTAATTTTTGATCAATCTCTAAACAGATTTCTGTAATGGATATATTAATTTGCACTCCAACCAGCAACTAATAAGGGTTCCTTTTTCCCCCTCCCATTCTCTCCAACATTTGTCAAATTTCTTTTTCTTTTATTCCCTTCCTTCCTTCCTTCCTTCCTTCCTTCCTTTCTTTCTTTCTTTTGTCCTTCCTTCCTTTCTTTTTTCTTCCCTCCCTTTTCCCTCCCTCCCTCCTTTGTTTCTTTTTCTCTTTTTCTCTCTTTCTCTTTCTTTTTGAGATAAGATTTCTTTTATGAGGTGTGGTAGCTATTTATCTGTGGTGTAAGGATAAGATTTAGAATGTAGCAAGGAGTTATGCTAATATGGCAAAGTAATAGTAGGATATTATCCTTAAGATCCATGACATCACTAGCTCCAGGAAGTGTGGCTATGTTTCTAGTACTAGGCTTCATGACTTCCCTCCTGTTCACTGGCTTTAAGTCTAATTAGATAGATTTTTGTTACCACCAACACGTGAGTGTCACTTCCTGCCCCCTTACAAATATCTTGCCCTGCTGGTCCTTGTAGTTTATAGGTGTTGTAACTGAGTAGGATAATTAACTGATTCCATGCCTTGGCAGCTTGCAAACTCCAAAACCAAGTAAATACACAACCAAAAACCTAAGTTATAGACCAATATCCCTAATAAGAAAAGATGCAAAAATCCTTATTAATATACTAGCATACTGACTGTAGACAGACACATTACAAGAAGATCATTCATGATTTTCAAGTTGGCTTTATCTGGGAATTGCAGGATTAGTTCAATATATGTAAGGCAATAAACATAATAAATAACATTAACAGAACTGAAGACAAGAATCACATGACCATCTCTTTTTTTTTTTTTTTTTTTGAGACAGGGTTTCTCTGTGTAGCCCTGGCTTGTCCTGGAACTCACTCTGTAGACCAGGCTGGTCTTGAACTCAGAAATCCACCTGCCTCTGCCTCCCAAGTGCTGGGATTAAAGGCGTGCACCACCACTGCTCGGCGAAACTTAAATTTTACTTTGTTTTCTCTTGTCTTTTTTTTTTTTTTCCAGAGCTGAGGACCGACCCAGGGCCTTGTGCTTGCTGGGCAAGCACTCTACCACTGAGTTAAATTCCCAACCTGGCCATCTCAATAGATTTAGAAAAAGCCTCTGGAAAAAAATCCAACATGCTTTCATGATAAAAGACCTGGAGACAGTAGGACCAGAGGGAACACACTGAAACCTGGCAAAGGTTGTATGTGATAGATGCAATCTACATCACCCTAAATGGAGGAGAACTTGAAGCAACCACTGAAATCAGGAGTGAGACAGGGCTGTGCACTGACCCCATTCCTTTCAGTATAGCCCTGGAAGCATTAGCTAGAGCAATACGGCAGGGGAAGGGAAGGGAAGACATCAAACAGGAAAAGAAGTCTTCGCAGATGATAGTACACATCAGAGATACCAAAAGTTCCACCAGAAAGCTTCTAGGAAGAATCAGCAATTTCAGCAAAGTGGCAGGCATAAGATTAATGCTCTAATCAGTGGCCTTTCTAGAGTAACAACAAACACTGAAAAAGGGATGGTGGCCACACTCCCAATTACAGCATCAGAGAAAATAAGGGAGCTTGGAGTAAACCCAAGCAGAAGGCCTGTACACCCATTGTTAATGGTCCAGCTGGTAGGTACAAGTCACTGTTTTCAGAACTGTCGAATAAAAGGTTTTGGTGGGATTAAAAGTTCCTGGCTTATAACTAACTGGATCATTCCTGTGACAACTGATAGGGTTGATAGAGTTATAATCGGCAAGGTGAGTGGGATCCAGGAAGCCAGGTTATCTCTATTGCATAAGCAGTTTTGCTTGAGATTCCCAGGGCAATGTCTGGGGAAAGTCCTAACAAACCGAGGTCATTGCTATTCTGATATAAAATATCTGTACAGAAAAAGATTACCCTCAAGTAGGCGAATGTCACTACAAATGTTCATTTTGCTCACTTCTTCCATCTCAGCTGGCAGACGCTTCAACCAGACTCCAGGATAATCGCTGTTCCTGTCTCATGTCTCCATAATTTCTCTGTCTTTTAAAAACATTTTATTTTAGATTTAACTTATTATTTTATGTGTGTAAATAAGTTATGTATTCGTGTATGTACATGCCACCACATGCATGCCTAATGCCCAGGAAGGCCAGAAGAGGTGAGATCCCCTGGGACTGGAGTTTCAGAAGGTCGTAACCCACCTTATATGGGTGACAGCGATTGAACTCAAGTCCCCTGGAAAAGCAGTAAATACTCTTAAGTGCAAAATCAGCTCTCCCGCCCCATCCTCCAGGTTTCTTGCCCAGAACTTTTGGAATTCTCTTGAAACAAGTTTTTATGCTGTAGCTTAGCATAGCACTGAACTCACTATGTAACTCAGACTGGCCTTTTAGCTTGTGGCAATCAGTCCTCAGCCTCATGATACAACAAGAAATGTTCTTTATTTAGATAGAATCTCATTGTGAATTGTATGTCTGGCTGGTTCAGAACTCATTATATAAATCAAGCTGGCCTTGAATTTACAGAGATCTACCTGCCTCTGCTTCCTGAGTGCTGGGATTAAATGTGTGTGTGCTACCATGTCTAGAGGAATATTTTTAACGTGTAACTCAGTAAAAATTGGTCTGTAAATTTTGTGGTTGTTGTTTGTTTCTGGTTTTTGAGACGAGGTTTCTCTGGGTAATAGCCTAGGCTGTCCTAAACTCACCTTGGCCTTGAACTCACAGAGATCTGCCTGCCTCTGCCTCTGAAGTACTGAGTTTAAAGCTGTGTGCCACCATGCCCGGCTCCTCCAAGGTTTCTTATGTGAGAAAAAGAACTTGCTGGGGTGGGGTGGTGGGGTGGTAGTGGTGGTGCATCCATTTAATTCCAGCACTTGGGAAGCAGAGGCAGCCTGGTCTACAGACACAGTGAGTTCAAGGACAGCCAGGGCTACATGGAGAAGTCCTTTCTCAAAAACAAAAACAAAAACAAAACAAAACAAAATGAAAAACAATCCATTAATCACTAAGAACTTAGTGTTTGATGGACAAAAGATACTATCTCACTGTGAGTGTGTTTGGCTTTTGAGACAAGGTCTCACTATGTAGTCCAATTTAAGCCTTAAATTTAAGTTTCTTCTCTCCCAAGTTCTAGAATCATAGGCATCCTCCACATGTGGAAATATTGTACATAGGGCCAAGTGTGGTGATGCATGGCTTTAATCCCAGCACTCCTGAGATGGAGGCAGGTGGATCTTTTTGAGTTTGAGGCCAGCCTGGTCTACAGAGTGAGTTCTAGGACAGCCA
>NW_021607314.1:0-3633 GCF_004785775.1 Grammomys surdaster | reverse complement strand
AAGAGCCTCAAGCTCAGTTAAAGATGCTGTTTTAAAAACTAAGATAGGGGACTTCCGGTTTGGGACCGAGCCTAGAGCAGGTCGCAGGCAGCAGCTCCGTACCCGTACCCAACCGCAGAAAACCAAGAAAAACAGGGACTCCCAGGAGCTTGAACTCACGCAGCATCCCAGGTAAGGAAAAAGCAGCACTCACCCCAAACAGGGAGCAACAGGGACCCACTGGGACCCAGGAATTCGCTCCTGGCCTGGAGCAGGCTCCATCCGGCCGGGGCCCGAGCACTCCCGGATCCCGGGAGGCAGCTCTGCACCCAATCTCGCAGACTCCAGAGGAAGCGGGGCTCGCAGGACCTCTGTGCCAAGCAGGGTCTTGGGCTAGGAGGTGGCAGTGCTTGCCCCCGAACAGGGAGTGGCTAGGGCCCACTGGGACCCAGGAGTTCACTCCAGGGCCCGGAGCGTGGGTTCCTTCCGGTCTGTGCCAGAGCAGATCCCGGGAGTCAGCTCTGCACCCAATCTCACAGAACCTAGAGGGAGCTGGGGCTCTCCGTGGCTCAAGCTAGCTCAAGCAGTTTCTTAGGCTAGGAGGTGGCAGTGCTCGCCCCCAATCAGGGAGCAACTGGGACCCACTGGGACCCACTGGGACTCATTGGGATCCAGGAATCCGCTCCTGACCCGGAGCCCCGGCCCCTTCCGGTTTCCACCTGAGCACCGAGCACATCTTGGGCCTCATCTCTAACTCAAGCAGCAAAACCCATCCCAAACAGTTCTGACACAACCTAGATAATAGGAAAGACAGGCCCCAGTCAGAGACAGCTCTGATAGCACAAAGGTGATCCAGATGGCGAAAGGCAAGCATAAGAACCCAAGGTACTTGCCATTATCAGAACCTAGTTCTCCCACATTAGAAAGTCCTGAACTCCCCATATCACCAGGAAAACAAGAACCAGATCTAAAATCATTTCTAATGATGATGCTAGAGGACTACAAGAAGGAAGTAAATAACACTATCAAAAAACTTGAGGAGAACACAGGAAAACAGGATGAAGTCCTTAAAGAAACACAAAAATCCTTTAAAGAATTACAAGAAAACACAAACAAACAGATGAAGGAATTGAACAAAACCATCCAGGACATAAAAATGGAAGTGGAAACAATAAAGAAATCACAAAGGGAGACTATCCTGGAGATAGAAAACCTAAAAAAGAAATCAGGAGTCATAGACACAAGCATCACCAACAGAATACAAGAGATAGAAGAAAGAATCTCAGGTGCAGAAGATACCTTAGAAAATATTGACACAACTATCAAAGAAAATGCAAAATGCAAAAAGTTGCTATCTCAAAATATCCAGGAAATCCAGGACGCAATGAGAAGACCAAACCTAAGGATAATAGGTATTGATGAGAGTGAAGATTCACAACTTAAAGGGCCAGTAAATATCTTCAACAAAATTATTGAGGAAAACTTCCCTAACCTAAGGAATGAGATGCCCATAATCACACAAGAAGCCTACAGAACGCCAAACAGACTAGATCAAAAAAGAAATACCTCCCGTCACATAATAATCAAGACTCAAAATGTACAAAACAAAGACAGAATTTTAAAAGCAGTAAGGGAAAAAGGCCAAATAACATATAAAGGCAAACCTATCAGAATTACACCTGACTTCTCACCAGATACTATAAAAGCCAGAAGATCCTGGACAAATATCATACAAACCCTAAGAGAACATAAATGCCAGCCCAAGCTACTTTACCCAGCAAAACTCTCAATTACCATAGACGGAGAAACTAAGATATTCCATGACAAAACTGAATTTACACAGTATCTTCCCACAAAACCAGCTTTACAAAGGATAATAGCAGGAAAGCTCCAATACAAGGAGGGCAATCATACCCCAGAAAGAGCAAGAAAATAATCCTTTTCCATCAAACCCAAAAGAAGATAACCACACAAACGATGTCTCCACTATTAGCAAAAATGACAGGAAGCAAGAACACCCTCTCCTTAATATCTCTTAACATCAATGGACTCAATTCCCCAATAAAAAGGCATAGGCTAACGGACTGGATACGCAAACAGGACCCAGCTTTTTGCTGCTTACAGGAAACCCACCTCAGTGACAAAGACAGACACTACCTTAGAGTAAAAGGTTGGAAAACAATTTTTCAAGCAAATGGCACTAAGAAACAAGCGGGAGTAGCCATTCTAATATCGAATAAAATCAACTTTCAACTTAAAACTATCAAAAAGGATAAGGAAGGGCATTTCATACTTGTCAAAGGAAAAGTCAACCAACATGAACTCTCAATTCTGAATATCTATGCGCCAAATACAAGAGCATCGAATTTCATAAAAGAAACCTTACTAAAGCTCAAAACACACATTGTACCTCACCTAATAATAGTGGGAGACTTCAACACCCCACTCTCAGCAATGGATAAATCATGGAAACAGAAACTAAATAGAGATACAGTAAAACTAACAGAAGTTATGAACCAAATGGACTTAACAGATATCTATAGAACATTTCACCCTAAAGCAAAAGAATATACCTTTTTCTCAGCACCTCATGGTACCTTCTCCAAAATAGACCATATAATTGGGCACAAGACAGGCCTCAACAGATATAAGAAAATTGAAATAAGTCCCTGCATCCTATCAGATCACCATGGTCTAAGGCTGGTCTTCAAAAATGACAAAGAGAATGGAAAGCCCACATTTACATGGAAACTGAACAACACCCTACTCCTTGATAATCAGGTAAGGGAAGAAATAAAGAAAGAAATTAAAAACTTTTTAGAATTTAATGAAAATGATGACACATCATATCAAAATTTATGGGATACAATGAAAGCAGTGCTAAGAGGAAAATTCATAGCTCTAAGTGCCTACAAAAAGAAACTGGAGGGAGCATACACTAACAGCTTGACAGAGCACCTGAAAGACCTAGAACAAAAAGAAGCTAATACACCCAAGAGGAGTAGAAGGCAGGAAATAATTAAACTCAGGGCTGAAATCAACCAAATTGAAACAAAAAGAACTATCCAAAGAATCAATAAAACCAGGAGTTGGTTCTTTGAGAAAATCAACAAGATAGATAAACCCTTAGCTAGACTAATCAGAGGGCAGAGAGACAGTATCCAAATTAATAAAATCAGAACTCAAAAGGGGGACATAACAACAGAAACTGAGGAAATTAAAAAAATCATCAGATCCTACTACAAAAGCCTATATTCAACAAAATTGGAAAATTTGGATGAAATGGACAATTTCCTAGACAAGTACCAGTTGCCAATGTTAAATCACGACCAGATAAACCATCTAAACAGTCCCATAACCCCAAAAGAAATAGAAGCAGTCATTAAAAGTCTCCCTACAAAGAAAAGCCCGGGACCAGACGGTTTTAGTGCAGAATTCTATCAGACCTTCAAGGAAGACCTAATCCCAATTCTTTTCAAACTATTCCACAAAATAGAAACAGAAGGTACACTACCCAACTCATTCTTTGAAGCCACAATTACACTCATACCTAAGCCACACAAAGACCCAACAAAGAAAGAGAACTTCAGGCCAATCTCCCTTATGAACATTGATGCAAAATTACTCAATAAAATTCTAGCGAACCGAATTCAA
>NW_021607313.1:0-5721 GCF_004785775.1 Grammomys surdaster | reverse complement strand
TAGAACAAAAAGAAGCTAATACACCCAAGAGGAGTAGACGGCAGGAAATAATCAAACTCAGGGCTGAAATCAACCAAATAGAAACAAAAAGAACTATCCAAAGAATCAATAAAACTAGGAGCTGGTTCTTTGAGAAAATCAACAAGATAGATAAACCCTTAGCTAGACTAATCAGAGGGCAGAGAGACAGTATCCAAATTAATAAAATCAGAAATGAAAAGGGTGACATAACAACAGAAACTGAGGAAATTAAAAAAATCATCAGATCCTACTACAAAAGCCTATATTCAACAAAATTGGAAAATTTGGATGAAATGGACAATTTCCTAGACAAATACCAGTTACCAATGTTAAATCAGGACCAGATAAACCATCTAAACAATCCCATAACCCCAAAAGAAATAGAAGCAGCCATTAAAAGTCTCCCTACAAAGAAAAGCCCGGGACCAGACGGTTTTAGTGCAGAATTCTATCAGACCTTCAAGGAAGACCTAATTCCAATTCTTTTTAAACTATTCCACAAAATAGAAACAGAAGGTACATTACCCAACTCATTCTTTGAAGCCACAATTACACTCATACCTAAGCCACACAAAGACCCAACAAAGAAAGAGAACTTCAGGCCGATCTCTCTTATGAACATTGATTCAAAATTACTCAATAAAATTCTAGCGAACCGAATCCAAGAACACATCAAAACAATTATCCATCATGATCAAGTTGGCTTCATCCCAGGAATGCAGGGTTGGTTCAATATTCGGAAATCCATCAATGTAATCCATTATATAAACAAACTCAAAGAAAAAAACCACATGATCATCTCACTAGATGCTGAGAAAGCATTTGACAAAATTCAACACCCCTTCATGATAAAAGTCTTGGAAAGGTCAGGAATTCAAGGTCCATACCTAAACATAGTAAAAGCAATTTACAGCAAACCAGTAGCCAGCATTAAACTAAATGGAGAGAAACTTGAAGCAATCCCACTAAGATCAGGGACTAGGCAAGGCTGCCCACTCTCCCCCTACTTATTTAATATAGTATTGGAAGTCCTAGCCAGAGCAATTAGGCAACACAAGGAGGTGAAAGGGATACAAATTGGAAAGGAAGAAGTCAAAATCTCACTATTTGCAGATGATATGATAGTGTACTTAAGTGACCCCAAAACTTCCACCAGAGAACTCCTAAACCTGATAAACAACTTTAGCAAAGTGGCTGGATATAAAATTAACTCAAGCAAATCAGTAGCCTTCCTCTACTCAAAAGATAAACTGGCTGAGAAAGAAATTATGGAAATGACACCCTTCAAAATAGTCACAGATAATATAAAATACCTAGGTGTGAACCTAACCAAGCAAGTAAAAGACCTGTATGACAAGAACTTCATTCCCCTGAAGAAAGAAATCGAAGCAGATCTTAGAAGATGGAAAGATCTCCCATGCTCATGGATTGGAAGGATTAATATAGTAAAAATGGCTATTTTGCCAAAAGCCATCTACAGATTTAATGCAATCCCCATCAAAATTCCCACTCAATTCTTCTCAGAGATAGAAAGAGCAATCTTAAAATTTATTTGGAATAACAAAAAACCCAGGATTGCGAAAACTACTCTCAGCAATAAAAGAACTTCTGGAGGAATCACCATCCCTGACTTCAAGCTGTACTACAAAGCGATAGTGATAAAAACTGCATGGTATTGGAACAGAGACAGGCAGGAGGATCAGTGGAATAGAATAGAAGACCCAGAAATGAACCCCCATACCTATGGTCACTTGATCTTTGACAAAGGGGCTAAAACCATCGAATGGAAAAAAGATAGCATTTTCAACAAATGGTGCTGGTCCAACTGGTTGTCAGCATGTAGAAAAAAGCAAATTGATCCATACTTATCTCCTTGTACAAAGCTCAATTCCAAATGGATTAAGGACCTCCACCTAAAACCAGCCACACTGAAACTAATAGAAGAGAAACTGGGAAAAAGTCTGGAATACATAGGCACAGGGAAAAAGTTCCTGAACAGAACACCAATGGCCTGTGCTCTAAGAACAAAAATTGACAAATGGGACCTCATAAAGCTGCAAAGCTTCTGTAAAGCAAAGGACACAGTCAATAGGACAGAGCGGCAACCAACAGATTGGGAAAAGATCTTCACCAACCCTACATCTGATAAAGGGCTAATATCCAAGGTATACAAAGAACTGAAGAAATTAGACTCTAGACAATCAAAGAACCCTATTAAAAAATGGAGCACAGAGCTGAACAAAGAATTCTCAACTGAGGAAGTTCGAATGGTTGAGAAGCACCTAAAGAAGTGTTCAGGATCACTAGTCATCAGGGAAATGCAAATGAAAACAACACTGAGATTCCACCTTACACCAGTCAGAATGGCTAAGATCAAAAACACAGGTGACAGCACATGTTGGCGAGGATGTGGAGAAAGAGGAACACTCCTCCACTGTTGGTGGGATTGTAAACTGGTACAACCACTATGGAAGGCAGTATGGCGATATCTCAGAAAACTGAACATAGTGTTACCTGGGGACCCAGCTATACCACTCCTGGGCATATACCCAAAAGAAGTTTCACCATACAACAGGGACACATGCTCCACCATGTTCATAGCAGCCTTATTTATAATAGCCAGAAGTTGGAAAGAACCCAGATGCCCTTCGACAGAAGAATGGATGCAGAAAATGTGGTACATTTATACAATGGAATACTACTCAGCTATTAAGAACAATCAGTTCACAAAATTCCTAGGCAAATGGATGGAGCTGGAAAATATCATCTTGAGTGAGATGACCCAATCTCAAAAGAACATACTTGGTATGCACTCATTGATAAGTGGATATTAGACCAAAAGCTCACAATGTCTAAGAACCTACATACAGACCACATAAAACTCACATAGAAGAAGGAAGACCAAAGTATGAATTCGTTGGTCCTTTCTAGAAGGAGTATCAAAAGTTTCAACCAGAACTCCCAAAGTCTAAACCAGAGAACACAAAGGGAGGGACTCACACACCTGTATAGGGAATTGAGGGTGTCCTTGTTAGACTTCAGTGAAAGTGGAGGGCCAAGGTCCCCGAAAGTTTGGATTCCCTACTGTGTGGGAATTCGAGAGCAGGGAGATGGGACTGGGAGGATGTTTGGAGCACACCATCACAAAAATTAGGAGGAGTGGGTATGGGATAAAGGATCTTGGGGGAGAATGAGAAAGGAGATAACATTGAAAGGTAAATACGTATAATACCCAATAAAAAACCCACACAGATAAAGGATTTTTTTAAAAAAGGGAGTTTACTTATCTTAAATTAATTTCAAAAGTTTCTAGGAGTTGCAAATTGGCTAAGATCCTAATTTAAGCTCTCCACAAAAGAACTTAAATCTCTGATCAATATTCTCAAGAGAGAGGTAAACCCTAACTTCCTCAACAGTTAATTGACAGAAGAGAGGTAATCTCACAAAAAGTAGAAAAAGCTATTTCCAATCGATATATCATATAGTCTGATTAATTGTCAGTGGTGCTATAAAAGTCCTTTGACAAAAGATTATAAATATAGATTTATATATCCTTAAATAAGGTCTTCATGACTCTCTGAGTGTAGAAGGAGCAACTGTTGGCGCTTCAGCCCTGATTTTACAAGAACTCTGAAAAATTGGCTTTAAAAATAAAAGAGGGGGAACGGTACCCCCTCAGAAGGAGCCCCCCTGAAATACTCTCCATCATGCCTTGTTCACTTTTCTCTCTCTTAAGCTGAAAGCTCATGGCAAATCTCTTGCTGACCATGTTGGTGACCTCGGGCACCACCAAGACCAACAAAACTTTGCCACAGATATGGGGAAGGACCCTCATACCCGTAAAGGGAATGCCCCAGACCCAGTTCCCTTATGGAGCCGAGGACTGATATGCCTGTCCAATACCACAGAAGGCACAGCTAACCGGCTACCATAAATATTAATGAAAAAAAATAGATACACTCACAAAGCCAGGCCCAACCATAAATACGATGAATAATAATTTACATCCAGGGAAGAGAAATCTCCCTGAGAATCCCCTTCTTTTTTCTTTCCAGGCAAAAATGAATCACCCGTGATGCCTGCCATTAGAAGTTCTAATCCAGATGGGCCAGAAGTCAGGATCCTCGCCCTTACCCTCACCCCCTACCTTTTCCCAGCTGCACAAGGTTCCCTGAAGCTTGGCAACTGCAAGATCCTGCTTGGAAACTGCAGATAGACTCAAAGCAGTGTACCATATCATCTGAAGAATAGCAAGGAGACCATAACTCAAGCAGTGTACCATATCTTCTGAAGAATAGCAGGTTGCAGTCCTCCTCGCCCCCACGAATAACTAGGGCCTGCCAGTCGGGTCAAGTGGCACCCAGACGTGGGGCTCGAGGCACGGACCCCTCTGGACGGACCCTCATTGAGAGGATGTGCGCAGGACATCAAGATTAAGCGAGACAGAGATCAAAACCCGCAACCTGTCATCCACGGAACCAGGTTGATGCTGCCATCAAGAAGACGGTTGAAGTTCATTACCATCAGCCGAAAATTGAAGAGGATCCAGAAGTGACTCTGCAGGAGACTGACACAGCTGCCAGCTCCCCTGCCTTCCCCCTACGGTCGACCGCTAGACTTCCACGCCCTCCAGAAGGGTTCCTGGTATGCCTGGCTTTGCCCCCGTTTCTCTCGATAGAGAGCTTGGCCTCTTGATCACCACAACAAAAATTGGCTTTTTCCTAAACCAAGGCTGCCCTTGATATGGCCGCTAACATTGGGGAGCCTTCCTTTATGACAATATTACACCCCAAACTGACAAATGGTTGGTAAATTGAACATTTACAAGGGACTAGGATGGCTGTGAGTTAGCCCAATGACGGGATTATTGTAGGTCCACTTCCCAGGGGCCCACCCAATGCAGCCGAAAAGGAGTGCGTGGTGCTGGGAGTGGGTGCAGCCTACATGGCCTAAGACAGGGCCCTCACCCTCCTTTCACCCACATCGGAGTCCCTTGACGTTGCCCATCGTTGACAGCCTAAAACCTTCGACCATCGATGTGACTCGTCTCACATCAGTGTTTTGGGGTTGTGAACTTGTCTAAGACCCCCCATAATTAGACATCCAAATTCAAAATTCACATAGTTGGGATTGATCATAAGATGCCTTCTCTAACTAAACAGAGAAGGGGGAGATGCCAGAAGCCAGGACCCTCGCCCTTACCCTCACCCCCTACCTTTCCCCACCTGCACAATGTCCTCTGAAGCTTGGCAACTGCAAGATCCTGCTTAGCAACTGCAGATAGACTCAAAGCAGTGTACCATATCATCTTAAGAATAGCAGGGAGACCATAACTCAAGCAGTGTACCATATCTTCTGAAGAACAGCAGGTAGATCATAATTCAAGGCAGTGTACCGTATAGACCATGACATGTTTCAAGGCACAGGCCAAGAAGATTTTGTACTTTTCCACCATCTGGCCCCTCTTACCCCCTCCCCTTGTGAAACATGCTATAAAAAAGCATTTCATGTTCAAAAATAAATAAATTATTAAAAAAAAAAAAAAGAAATGGCACTGAATAGAAAGAAGTTATCTAAGTATATGTATATATGAAAATGTCACTGTAAAAACAAATACTCATTGTAATTAATCTTCACTAAGGAAACATTCCCCATGAATGTTAAGCATGTTAATGTCAAAACTATGCTCTCCATTTGATC
>NW_021607312.1:0-2560 GCF_004785775.1 Grammomys surdaster | reverse complement strand
TCAGTCAAAATTAATAGGAAATCAGAAATAAATAAAGCTGGAATATCAATAGTCATCAGTCATAGATAAGGAGAAGTCAGAAATAAATGAACAGAAATAATCAATATTCACCATTCGGTGATAATAGTAAATGAGAAATAAATGAACATGAATAATCATTTGTCATGAGTCATAGGTATTAGTAAATCAGAAATAAATAAAGTTGAAATATCAATAGTCATCAGTCATAGATGATCGTGAGTCAGAAATAAATGAACATGAATAATCAATATTCACAATTTTGGATAATAGTAAATCGGAAATAAATGAACATGAATAATCAATATTCACCATTTGTGGATTATGGTAAATCTGAAAAAAAAAGAATATGGATAATCAATAGTCATTAGTCATGGTTAATAGGAAATCAGAAATAAACACAGATGAAATATCAATAGTCATCATTCATAGATAATAGTAAGTCAGAAATAAATTAAAACGAATAATCAATATTCACCATTCGTGGATAATAGGAAATCAGAAATAAATGAACTTGATTAATCAATATTTATCAGTCGTAGTTCAAAGGAAATCAGATATAAATAAAGCTGAAATATGAAAAGTCATCAATCATAAATAATAGTACTTCAGAAATAAATGAACATTAATAATCAGTATTCACGATTAGTGGACAATAGTAAATCAGATATTAATGAACATGAATAACCAAAATCCATCAGTCATAATAAATAGGAAATCAGAAATAAATTAAAAGGAAATATCAGTTGTCATCAGACACAGTTAATAGGACGTCAGAAATAAATGAACATGAATAAACATTATTCACCATACATGGATAATAGTAAATCAGAAATAAATGAACATGAATAATCAATACTTGTAACTATTAGTTGATGGAAAATCAGAAATAAATAAAGCTGAAATATCAATAGTCATCAGTCATAGATTAGAGTAAATCAGAAATAAATGAACAGGAATAATCAATATTCACGATTCGTGGATAATACTAAATCACAAATAAATGAACATGAATAACCAACAGTCATTAGTCATAGTTAATAGGAAATCAGAAATAAATAAAGCTGAAATATCAATACTCATCAGTCATAGATAATAGAAAGTCAGAAATAAAAGAACAGGAATAATCAATGTTCACCAATCATTGTTAATAGTAAATGAGAAATAAATGAACATGAATAATCAATATTCACCATTCGTGGATAATAGTAATTCTGAAAAAAATGAACATGAAAAATCAATACTCATTAGTCATAGATAACAGTAAGTCAGAAATAAATGAACACTAATAATCAATATTCACAGTTCGTGTATAATAGTAAATCACAAATAAATGAACATGAATAACCAATAGTCATCAGTCATGGTTAATATGAAATCAGAAATACATAAAGTGGAAATATCAATAGTCATCAGACATAGATAATAGTAAGTCCGAAATAAATGAACATGAATAATCAATATTCACGATTCATGGATCATAGTAAACCAGAAAAAAATGAAAATGAATAATCAATGCTCATTAGTCATAGTTCGTAGTAAATCAGAAATATATAAAGCTGAAATATCATTAGTCATCAGTCATAGAAAATAGTAAGTCAGAAATAAATGAACATGCATAATCAATATTCACCATTCGTGGATAATAGTAAATCAGAAAAAAATGAATATGAACAATCAATAGTCATCAGTCACAGTTCATGGGAAATCAGAAATTAATAAAGCTGAAATATCAAAAGTCATGTGTCATAAATAATATAGTCAGAAATAAATGAAGAGAATAATCAATATTCACGATTCGTGGATAATAGTAAATCAGAAAAAAATGAACATGAATACTCAGTAATTATCTGTCATAGTTCATAGTAAATCAGAAATTATATAGCTGAAATATCATTAGGCATCAGTCATAGATAATAGTAAGAAATAAATGAACAGGAATAAACATTATTCTCTATTCGTCGATAATAGTTAATCAGAAATAAATGAGCATGAATAATCAATAGTCATCAGTCATGCTTAATAGTAAATCAGAAATATATAAAGCTGAAATATCAATAGTCATCAGTCATAGATAATTGTAAGTCAGAAATAAATGAACAAGAATAATCAGTATTCGCCATTCGGCGATAATAGTTAATCAGAAATAAATGAACATAAATAATCAATAGTCATCAGTCCCAGTTCATGGGAAATCAGAATTAAATAAAGCTGAAGTATCAATAGTCATCAGTCGAGTGACACACCCCCTGGCGACGCTGGCACCAACTTTATTCCATCACTAGGACACGGAAGGTTGGTCCTCTCAGAAGTCTCCATAGCAACCGCCGTAGCAACAGTCTAGCATCAGCGAGATTCTAAAGGCCCTGGGTTCTACAGGCCCTTTCAAGTTGAGGAGCGCAAAGGGCCTAGAGACAATGGAGATATGAGAGAGCTGTCTGCCGAGCTGCGAACTGAAGAGCAAGGGAAAGGTAGTCCAGAAAGAGGCTCGGAGAAAAGCATCTCCGCTTGGAGGAAAATAAAGATTGTTAGGCCGAACTGA
>NW_021607311.1:0-2098 GCF_004785775.1 Grammomys surdaster | reverse complement strand
ATCAAATGTTCTGCTTATCAATTTTCTATGTTTTATGAAATTTAAATACAATTTTCTCCGTGTTCATAAACTTCTTTGATTTCTCTTCAGTTTGATTACAGTTTATCATTGGCTGTGTAATTTTTCTTCCAGTTTTCAATATTTTTCCTGAATTTTTCACTAGCTTTTTTCACAGTGTTTTCAATTTTATGAATTTTTTGCAAAGTAAATGTTCAATTTTATCAGGAGAAACGGATTTAAAACACATTCCTTTACTAATCAAATGGTCTCCTTATGAATTTTCTATATTTTATGACTTTTAAATCAAAATTTCTGCTTTTTCATAAATTTCTTTGATATCTCTTTTGTTTGGTTTTTCCACAGTGTTTTTAGTTTTATGAATCTTTTGCCATGTAAATGTTCAATTTTCTCAGGAAAAACTGTTTTAAATCACATTCCTTTACAAATAAAATTGTCTCCTTATCAATTTTCTATTTTTTATGAATGTTCAATAAAATATATTTCCATGTTCATAACTTTCTTTGATTTCTCTTCCGTTTGATTATAGTTTATCATTGGCTTTTTAATTTTTCTTCAAGTTTTCACTATTTTCCTGAATTTTTCACTAGCTTTTTCACAGTGTTTTCAATTTTATGAATTTTTTGCCAAGTAAATGTTCAATTTTATCAAGAAAAACTGTTTTAAATCACATTACTTTACAAATAAAATGTTCTGCTTATCAATTTTCTATTTTTTATGAATTTTAAAAGCTAATTTCTCCTTGTTCATAACTTTCTTTGATTTCTCTTCAATTTGATTATATTTTATCATTGGCGTTTTAATTTTTCTTCAAGTTTTCAGTAATTTTGCTGAATTTTTCACTAGCTTTTTCCACAGTGTTTTCAATTTTATGAGTTTTTTCCCTAGTAAATGTTCAATTTTGTCAGGAAAAACTGTCATAAATTGCATTGCTTTATACATCAAATGGTCTCCTTATCAATTTTCTATTTTTTATGAATTTTAAATGAAAATTTCTCCTTTTTCATGAATTTTTTGATAACTCTTTTGTTTTATCATTCCACAGTGTTTTCAGTTCTATGAATTTTTTGCCAAGTAAATGTTCAATTTTATCAAGAAAAACTGTTTTAAATCACATTCCTTTACAAATCAAATATTCTGCTTATCAATTTTCTATTTTTTATGAATTTTAAAAGCAAATTTTCCTTGTTCTTCACTTTCTTTGATTTCTCTTCCGTTTGATTATAGTTTATTATTGGCTTCTTAATATTTCATCAAGTTTTCACAATTTTTCCTGAATTTCTCAATAGCTTTTTCCACAGTGTTTTAAATTTTATGAATTTTTTGCCAAGTAAATGTTCAATTTTATCAGGAAAAACTGTTTTAAATCACATTCCTTTACAAATCAAATGGTCTCCATACTAATTTTCTATTTTTTATGAATTTTAACTGAAAATTTCTCCTTTTTTCATAAATTTCTTTGATATTATTTTTAAGTGATTTTACCTTTATTTCTTATTTCCTTCACTTTAAGCCAATCATTAAATTTCACAGTGATTTTTGCAGTGGGGCAGAAGGAAGGCATCATTCCTAATGATGGAGTCCGGCCCGGTTGGCCTCACTGTGGAAGCTGGAGGAGCAGGGACTGACCGGCATGGCAGGTAGGTGATGTTCTGAGAGCGGGAGAGCTGGTAGGCAATGTCCTCGGCAGCTTTCAGCTTCCAGCTTCCTCAGCTCGATCAGGCCGTACCCGGCGGTGGCCAGCAAGTTGGCGATCAGCTCAGCTGCCTTGGAGTCAACCTCAGCAGAGATGATGGCTGCCTTCTTCTGCTGCTCAGCCTTTTCCACCACGAATCTGGCTCTCTCTGCTTCCTGCTGAGCCACCTGCTTGGCTTCTACTGCCTCTGGGAACTCCTTCCCGAAGGTCAGATGTGTCAGGGACACACCATCCAGGATGAGCCCAATTGTTGCTGCTCGCTCTGTGAGGTCATCGCTCACCTGCCTGGAGACCAGCTCTCGCTGGGTAATCAATTCTCCAGCATCAAACCGAGCCTCCACGGACTTGAGGATCTCTGTGGTGATAGACAGCAGCACCCGCTCA
>NW_021607310.1:0-1848 GCF_004785775.1 Grammomys surdaster | reverse complement strand
TCGGTATCTATGACATCGGTATCTATGACATCGGTATCTATGATATCGGTATCTATGTCATCGGTATCTATGACATCGAAAACTATGACATCGGTATTTATGACATCGAATACTATGACATCGTTATATATGTCATCGCATTCTATGAAATCGATATCAATGACATCGGAATCTATGACATCGGTACCTATGACCTTGGAATCTATGACATCGAAATCTAGGACATCGCTATCTATGACATCGTCATCTATGACATCGGTATCTATGACATCGGTATCTATGACATCGCAGTCCATGACATCGCTATCTATGACATCGGTGTCTAGGACATGGGCACCTATGACATCGGTGTCTATGACATCTGTATCTATGACATCGGTATCTATGACTTCGGTATCTATGACATCGAAATCTAGGACATCGGTTTCTATGATATCGGAATCTATGACATCGGTTTCTATCACATCGAAATCTATTACATTGGTATCTATGACATCAGAATCTATGACATCGTTAACTATGACACCGGTATCTATGACATTGGTATCTATGATATCGGTATCTATGGCATCGGTATCTATGATGTCGGTATCTATGACATCGGTATCTATGTCATCGGTATCTATGACATCGAAAACTATGACATCGGTATTTATGACATCGAAAACTATGACATCGTTATATATGTCATCGCATTCTATGACATCGATATAAATGACATCGGAATCTATGACATCGGTATCTATGACATTGGAATCTATGACATCGGAATATAGGATATCGGTATCTATGACATCGGCATCTATGACATCGGTATCTATGACATCGGTGTCTATGACATCGGTATGTATGACATCGGTATCTATGAATTCGGTATCTATGACATCGGTATCTATGACATCGGTATCTATAACATCGGTATCTATAACATCGGTATCTATGACATCGGTATCTATGACATCGGTATGTATGACATCGGTATCTATGGCATCGGTATCTATGACATCTGTATCTACGACCTCGGTATCTATGACATCGGTAACTTTGACACCGGTATCTAGACATCGGAATCTAGGACACGGTATCTATGACATTGGTATCTATGACAACGGAATGTATGACATCGAAATCTCTGACATCGGTATCTATGACATCGGTATCAATGACATCTGTATCTATGATACCAGTATCTATGATATCGGTATCTATGAAACCGATATCTATGACATCGGTATCTATGACATCGGTATCTATGACATCGAAAACTATGACATTGGTATCTATGACTTCCGTATCTATGACATCGGTATCTATGACATCACAATCTATGACATCGGTATCTATGATTTCGTTATCTATGACATCGGTATCTATGACATCGGTTTCTATGGCATCGGTATCTATGACATCGGTATCTATGGCATCGGTATCTATGACATCGGTAACTATAACACCGGTATCTATGACTACGGTATCTATGGCATCGGTATCTATGGCATCGGTATCTATGTCAATGGTATGTATGGCATATGTATCTATGACAACGGTATCTATGACATCGAAAACTATGACATCGAAAACTATGACATCGGTATCTATGACATCGAAAACTATGACATCGGAATCTATGACATCGGTATCTATGAATTCGGTATCTATGACATTGGTATCTATGAATTCGGTATCTATGACATCGGTATCTATGACATCGTTATCTATGACATCGGTATCTATGACATCTGTATCTATGACATCTGTATCTATGACCTCGGTATCTATGACACTATGACAACGGTATCTATGATATCAGTATCTATGACATCGGTATCTATGACATCGGTATCTATG
>NW_021607309.1:0-2716 GCF_004785775.1 Grammomys surdaster | reverse complement strand
TGTTCATTATTGCTTCCCTCCATTGCATTTACAATTAGGAAAATTGAATTAATGTATTTAAATTGGACTAAATTCTTCTCTCACACAATGTATTCAGACTACTGTTTTTGCTTCAGGTAATCCTCATAAGTCTAGCCTAATTTCTATCTTCCCCAGATCCACTCTCCCTGCTCCATTTCCTCTTCAGAAAAGAACATACCTCCAAGAGGAGACAGCCAAATAAGACCAAAGACACAAAAGGCAATAGACCTCATCCTGAATCTGGACAGGGCAACTCAAAAGGAGGAAAAGAAGCTGAAAGGGTTTATGGTTCCATGGGGAGAGCAACAATACCAACCAACCAGTTCTATGGTCTTCTAAACCACAAACCTGAGAGCAAACAGGAAGGGACCCATGGCCCCAGCTGTATGTGTAGGAGAGGATGACATTGTCAGGCATAGGTGGGTGAGGAATTCCTTGGTCCAGTGAAGGCTGGATGTGGGGTAAATCATGGGTGTGGAGGTGGAAGGGGGAGGGTAGCTGGTGGCATATCCTCATAGAAGCAGGAGGAGTGGGGTGCTATAGGGGGTTCCTGCAGTGGGGGGAATAGGTATAGGGGATTACATCTGAATTCTTAATAAAATATCAAATAAAAAATTAAAAATAAAGAAAAGCAGGAGTGTAAAATATCATTCCTTTATTTAAATTGCCACATTCCACTTCCTGGTCCCCATATGCTTGATATGAATCCCCATACACATGAATGTATGGTGACCATATTTTAAAGTAGCATAATGCAAAATACATGAGGTTCAAATTAAAAAGTCCAAAAATGTTAAAAGTCCAAAGTTCAAAGTCCCTTCAGATATTCATCTAATCATGTAACTGTAATCCCCTGTATTTTCAAAACAAATAGCACATAATATAGGTTCAAATTCACTGGAAATATACTTCATCATTCCTAAATGCCCTTGTGAGGAAATACTGAACCAAAAGATGACCAAAAACCAGCAGAGCAATCTCCAAAATCTGCATCTCCTTGTCTGGTGTCAAAGAGTTCTTCAGATCTATGACTCCTTTGTGCTTTCTTCACTGCAGCACAATTCTTTCTCTTTGGCTGGTTTTACTCCCTGAAAGCAGTTTTACTGAGCAGGTGCCCCACAGCTCTGTCACCTCAAAATCTTGGGATCCTGAAGATAACTTAAATATCATTGCTTTATGTTCCCGTATCTTGGATCCACATATGATCTTCTGCACATCATAAAAGACAGTGGGTCATTTCTACAACTTTTCCCTCTATAGCACTCTAGGTTCTGGTTGACTCCAGTCTGCTGCAGCTGCTGCTGCTGGCCTTTCTACTCAGCCCATGGCACTGACATCTTCAATATGCTGGGTCCTCCTGCTGCAACTACACTTCACTGCTTTCCTCTCATACACTCCCTTCATGGGGCCAAGCCTTAGCTGTTCTCCATAACACATTCATGCCTTAAAAATGGTGCTATGTTAGTGATATTTACACATGACCAAAACCATCTGTACCATAAGGTACAACCTTGACTGTCTCTGGAACACAGCTTCATTGTCCTCTCAGAAAACACTCCCCTAAGATTTCACCTCAGTGATGCGGGTTCCTCTTCAACACTGAAAATTTTTTTAACTATAGCTAACCAGTATCAACTGTGTCAGTAGTCCCTTCTAGTCTTGCCTCTAAAGACAGAGGCACATGGACAAAGCTGCTGAGTTCTGCTGCTTTCTGGGGCTGGAACATGGCCCTTCTATTACATTATAACCAGCTTTCTAATTTTCAACCACTTCACTGACTAAGCTTGGTGCTACTGGAACTTACTCTTTAGTTTAACCTTGAAATCAGAGGTATGCATGGCTCTGTCTCCTGAAGAATGGGATAAAAGGTTTGTGTGTGACACTTTGTCTAAGGATTTCTTTACCTACAACTTGTTCTGGACCAGGATGACTTGAACCAGAAATCTGCTGACTCTCTTCTCCTGGGATTTAAGGCATGTATCACTATGCCTGAATCTAAATATTTCCTTTTAGATCTTAAATTGAAAACACAGAAAAGTAATGACTATCCATCCTTTGTCAGTTTGACAGGTACTTGTATCTCCTTATGCCCACATGGAAACAATAACCAGGTAATAATAGTGCCTATCATGATACAGTTCTCCTTCATACAACTTCACATCCATATGTTTAGGTGGATGGAATCTTCCCATAACATCACCATTTCTTTAATACCATCAGATATCTTTCATCACAGGATTTACCTTCATTCAACTTCCTGGTGAGCCTTTTCTCTTTGAACCTAACATTTTATATTTTTCCTTTCTAAGATTACTAAGCATAATCAACACAATCACCATGAGAGTAAACACAGGCCAAAGGCTATACTTGGCTTTCCTGAGACTTTATTTGTCAATGCAATCAACATAAACCTCCTTACCTTAGCCTCAAGGACACTCTTCAGACATGGGGAAAAAGTAGCAACATTCTTAAGCAAAAAACATTAAAACTATATACAAAAGTCAAATCACCCTTAGTACATATGTGTGTGTTCCATATTCCTACTAGAATGGACCATTAAGTTCCACTTAATACATGTAGCAATCCAAAGTCTAAAACTCCACATTGCTCCAAACAAAAACATAGTCAATCCTATCATAGCAATACTGATGTCTGAGGTACCAACTTCTGTCTTAGATAGAATTTCCATTGCTAA
>NW_021607308.1:0-2744 GCF_004785775.1 Grammomys surdaster | reverse complement strand
CTCAAACTTCCCACCCCCTGGGGCCTCCAGCCTTCATGAGGTCAAGGATCTCATCTTCCACCTGTGCCCGGCAGGGCCCTCCACTTTTACATATTCAGCTGAAGCCCTGGATCCTTCCCTAAGTGCTCCCAGGCTGGTGGTTAGGAACCTGGGAGCTGTGGTTGGTTGGTATTGTTGCTCTCCTCATGGTGCCACAAACCCTTTCAGTTCCTTCAGTCCTACCTCTAACTCCTCCATTGAGAACCCCATGATCAGTTCAATGGCTAGTTGTGAGGATCTGCCTCGGAATATGTCAGACTCTTGAAGGCCTCTGAGGAGACATCCATATCAGGCCCTTATCGGCATGCACTTCCTGACTTCCACATCAGCATCTACCTTTGGTGACTGCACATGGGATAGATACTCAGGTGGAGTCGTCTTGAGACGGAACCTCCTTCAGTTTCTGTCCCTCACTTTGTCTCCATATTTGCTCCCTTGAGTATTTTGTTGCTCCTTCTAAGAAGAACTGAATCACCCCCACTGGGTCTTCCTTTTTTATGAGCTTCATGTGGCCTGTGAGTTGCATCTTGGGCATTTCAAGGTTCTAGGCTAATATCCAATAATCAGTGAGTGAATACCATGTGTGATCTTTTGTGATTGGCTTACCTCACTCAGGATGATAATTTCTAGTTGCATCCATTTACCTAGAAAACTCTCGAATTCATTGTTTTTAATAGCTGAGTAATACTCCATTGTGTAAATATACCACGTTTTTTGAATCCATTCCTCAGTTGAAGGACATCTGGGTTCTTTCCAGCTCCTGGCTATTATAAACAAGGCTGCTATGAACATAGTTGAGCATATGTCCTTGTTATATGTTCAAGCATCTTCTGGGTATATCCTAAGATAATGTTTGGTTCAATTTTCTGAGGAACCGCCAGACTGATTTCCAAAGTAGTTGCACCATCTTGCAGTCCCACCAACAAAGGAGGAGTGTTCCTCTTTCTCCACACCCTCGCCAGCATCTACTATCACCTGAGTTTTTAATCTTAGCCATTCTGACTGGTGTGAGATGGAATCTCAGGAGATGGCTCAGCTGTTAAAGGCTAGGCTCACAACCAAAAATATAGTTCCATTATTCTTAACTGGTGTGTGTTTATGTGAAAAGTACACTCCTAATTTTCTCCCTTCTATTCCTTCTCTAACTTTGTAGCAGTACATACCCCCATCATACTTTATGTGTTCTTTAACCATAGGTAGTGATTGAATACAGAGAAAATCTGTTTTACCTATGGTTATTTCAATCTTTTAACTATCTGCTCCATGGTGACTTCTGAACCTTGAGAGGAGGGTTTACTCTTGTGGTTTAAGTAAGAAAGGCTTCAAATAAATTTTAGAATTTGAACACTTGGTTTCAAATATTTAATGTTGCTTGGAGTCCCGGGATAGGGCATAGGAAGAAGCATATCATCACAGTCAGAAACTCTGGGAAAGTATCATCTCACTACCACCAGTTTATTCTCTCTGCACTCTGCTTTCTGTTCAAGATGTGAACACATAATATTCTTATCTAGTCTGTACTAGAAAATGGACTTAAGAAGCAACCTGGTTTATCCATTCTAATATTCAACAAACGAGGTTTCAAACCAAAATAAATTCATGGAGACAAAAAAAGTCAACTCATATTCATCAATGAAAGATTAACCAAGGTGATCTTTTGATTCTTACTATCTATGTCCCAAATGCAGGGGTACTGACATTTGTAAACAAAATGATTAGTACTAATGCTTAAATTACATAGCTTTTTACCAGACTGTTAAAGAAGGGATAATGCCAATGATACTCAAATAAATTCACAAAACATAAGCAGATAGAATATTTCCAAATTCATTTCATGAGGTTACAGTTACCTTGACACCTAAACCACAAAATGATTTAACAAAGAAAGAGTATTACAGACCAATTTCTCTCCTGAACATAAATGCAAAAATAATCATAGTAAAATACTCCCAAACCAAAACATAGCAACATCATGCATCATGATCGAATATGTCTCCTCCCAAAGATGCAGACATGGTTCAACATACAAAAATCAGAAATGTACTTCATCATATAAACAAACTGAAAGAAAAAAAAAACAAGATGACCTCATTGGATTCTAAAAAAGGCTTTCAAAACTATCCAGAACTCTTTATATAAAAGTCTGGAAAACATTAGGGATACAGGGCCTTACCGAAACATAATAAAATCAATTTACAGAAAGCCAATAGACAAAATCAAATTAGAGGGAAAGAATTTCAAAGAAATTTCACATAAATAAGGAACAAGAAAAGGCTGTTACATTTCTCATACTCATTCAATATATTAATTCAATATTTAGGAGGAGCAATAAGAAATCTGAAAGGGATCAAAGGGATATAAAATGTGAAATCAAGCTGAGAAAAAAATCAGGGAAAGAATACCTCTCAAAATAGGCACAGATAATACATAAAATTATTGTAAAATTGTAAGCAAACAAATGATATTCTTGTGTGACAAACCTTCAAGTCTTCGAAGAAAGAAATTGAAGACAATATCACAAGTTAGCTCTCTTATGTGCATGGATTGGTCAGAATAACATAGCAAAAAAATTGACAAACAAGCAAATGCAATCTACAAATTCAAAACAATTTCTATAAAAATTCCAAGTCATATCTTTCAGATCTTAAAAGGGCACTATACAGATTTATATAAAAAGAAAAAACAAATCTAAAGAATACAACAAA
>NW_021607307.1:0-1845 GCF_004785775.1 Grammomys surdaster | reverse complement strand
TAGCTCTCCTTGCGGCTGCGCTTGCGCTTCTTGCCGTCCTTCTTCTGTGCCTTGGTCACGGCCTTCTTGGAACCCTTCTTCGGGGCGGGAGCAGATTTCGGAGGCTCAGGCATGATCACCAAACGTTTACACACAATCGGACAAAGATCAACAGAGAGTTTCCTCCATTTATTTATAGGGCTGATACGTAATATGGCACAAAATATGTCAGTTTTCCCTTGGGTAAAATATAAGGGACGATTCCATTTTATGCAAAACAGGAACTGTGAGTCTGATTTACAATTGGTTAATTCTTTTAGGTTACTTTAGCCAATAATCACCGATATCTACAATCTACCCTGCAAGTATAACTTGGGCGTTTTCGCAGATAACTTCAAGTGAACGTTACAATCTTCCTAGCTATGTCTGGACGCGGTAAGCAGGGTGGCAAGGCTCGCGCCAAGGCCAAGACCCGCTCCTCCCGGGCGGGCCTGCAGTTCCCCGTGGGCCGCGTGCACAGGCTGCTCCGCAAGGGCAACTACTCTGAGCGGGTGGGCGCCGGCGCCCCGGTGTACCTGGCGGCCGTGCTGGAGTACCTGACGGCCGAGATCCTGGAGCTGGCGGGCAACGCGGCCCGCGATAACAAGAAGACGCGCATCATCCCGCGCCACCTTCAGCTGGCCATCCGCAACGACGAGGAGCTCAACAAGCTGCTGGGCCGCGTCACCATCGCGCAGGGCGGCGTCCTGCCCAACATCCAGGCCGTGCTGCTGCCCAAGAAGACCGAGAGCAGCCACCACAAGGCCAAAGGGAAATAAGACTATTTGCCCTCAGTCTCAACCATTTAAAAACAAAGGCTCTTTTCAGAGCCACTACCATATCATTTAAAAGAGCTTTTGCTTACTTTTCCAATGAGATAGTGATTGTGTAATTCCTACTGCCATATTCTCCTGTTTGACAGTGCAGAATTTTCACCAAGCATGTCAGCATTCTGAGAATCTTTGCATTAAATGTCCTCTTAGGATGATGGTTGCCATTTTTAGTAACTTTGGGAATTTTCTTATTAGAAAAAAGTAGTTGAATTGATTGTATGTGGTTGTTACGAGTAGGACAGACAAGCCATGGCTCCGCGTCTTAATTGTCACTCCAACTAAAAATTATATGAAGCAGTCTTTTCCAGTGTATAGTGAGCTTTTTTCCCTTTTCCAAGGTATCTTACACAAAAGCTTTCAATCCTCCCACTTAATGGTTATAGGAAAAAGTGCTCATGTATCCAGGCAAGAAGCGTTTAAAAAGTTTTCATGCTGGAATGAAACAGTTTCCTTAGTGACAAAGTCAAAGTTTAAGGTTTGATTTTTGATGTGTACCTTTTGCTTCAAGCTTTCGGTAGAAAAATGAAATAAAACATCTACTTCAACAATAGCCTATAGCCCGGCGCCTTTCAGAAGAATGGATGAGGTTTTGGGCTCACAATTTAAAAAAAAAACAGGATAGGTCCTTCTAAGAAGTACAAATTGGATAAAAGTTTGTTTTGTGAAAGCTGTGAGAAGAACACAAGCATCAAAAGTGTAAATCCAGATCAAGGGGAAAATTTTAAAACGAACGGGGCGGGGCCTGGAGAGCTATTAGCAAGGCTACCAATAAGGTCGCTTTGGTCATGTACTGTCTCGTCCAATGAGAAAGGGGCTCTGTTACTTTATATATATATATATATCAACTCGGGCAACAGTTCATTAGCTTTCTCCTTGCCACATAGTTTTTTTGTCTGTTTCTTGCTATGGCTCGTACTAAGCAGACCGCCCGTAAGTCTACCGGTGGAAAGGCCCCGCGCAAGCAGCTGGCCACCAAGGCCGCCCGCAAGAGCGC
>NW_021607306.1:0-7500 GCF_004785775.1 Grammomys surdaster | reverse complement strand
GGAAGGGGGCTGCCACCCTAATCTTTAAAAGCCAAAGCCTAGATTGAGGGTGTGGTCCAGTGGCAAGTACTTGGCTACCATGCATGAGATGTCTGGGGCAAACAGGAAATAAATGTATGTTAGCACCTGAAATGGAAACTCTGGCTACTGTGAGAACTTATTAAATGGTTCCCCACAAAGCCTGCTTCATCCGCCCTCAGCTTCCACAGCCATATTGAGGAGACATTGGCTACTAAACGATGTTTATTCTGGGGTAACATCACACTGTTTTTCGGGGTAGTTGCCATTAAGAATTTAAGACACTGTAAATGTTTCATCGTCCATGCCTATAAATCTCAGCACTTATAAGAATGAGGCAAGGAGAATTGCTATGAGTTCTAGGTCAGGCCGAGTTACACAATGAGGCCTTAAGAAAAAAAAAATTTAAAAATAAAACTTTAAAAAAATAAAATAATGAAATAACTTGGTAAACTACATAATAAAACATCTTTTTTTTTTTTTTTTTTGGTTTTTTCGAGACAGGGTTTCTCTGTGTAGCCCTGGCTATAATAAAACATCTTAAATACCATCTGACCTAAAATTAAATAATATACCCACTGGAGTCTTTCCAGAAATGTTTAAAATGACTTTTTAAAACTAGAGTAAAATGAAGGACACAATAAAACCAAATATTAAGAAACTCAAACTGTTGTAAAACATGGCCTGGTGAGTCTCACCCGAGACAAGAGCTTCAGTCCCACACACTCCTATCCCGCAACCACCTGTCAGGTGCAATCTTTTACTCACACATAAAATGCTGATTCCGACAATTACCATTCCCAGAAGAGCACACAGCCACCTATCAAAGAAAAGGCTCATCAATAAATGAACACTTACACCATGTTTCCCAAAACACATCTTCAATGAAAATCACAACAGTTACTTGTAATAGCTAACACTGAATTTCTTCAAAGCATCTCATTCTGATAATAAGTGAATGCTTTTATTTCATCTTACCTTCCCATTTTGTGTGCAAGTATCCCAAAAATATTGGTTCCAATGAGATAAGAGATGCTCGCTGGCAGGAAAGCAACGCCTGTGGATTTATGAAAGGGACACCTTATCAGTGCTGTGGGAGTCACATGCCAGAAAAAACTAATAATCACAGACACTGCGGTGCTGATTCAAGAAGATGAAAGGAAGTCTGGGGCCTGCACCCGAGCAGCTAATATCCGGTTTCAGTCTGTGCCCCACATGGCTTATCCATCCCAGAAAGCTGCCTAGATGCTCCAGAAATCAAAACCATTTCTCTATCAGTGGCTGCATCTCACTTCCATCTGAGTCTGATGGCAGCATTACACGTGGACCTAGAGAGACAATCTCCAGCCATGGGAGCCTAGAGATGGCCACCCATATGATCTGGACGTTTACATATATGTCCCCATCACTTCTGCAATGATACACAGCACTGCCATTGCAAGAAAGAATTAGGGGTGCCGGGCAGTGGTGGCACACGCCTTTAATCCCAGCACTTGGGAGGCAGAGGCAGGTGGATTTCTGAGTTTGAGGCCAGCCTGGTCTACAGAGTGAGTTCCAGGACAGCCAGGGCTACACAGAGAAACCCTGTCTCGAAAAAACAAACAAAACAAAACAAAAACAAAACAGAAAACAGAATTAGGGGAAACTGGAACCAAAAGGAAGAAAGCCATTGAAACTATTCAAAGCCTGCAATTACTTTTCCTTGTAAGTTTACACACATGTATATGTGCACATAAGGCTGTGTCACACAAGAGGACTGCATTACATCTACAGCTATAACCCTGCATATCTCAATTAACTGTGGATATTTTATTATTTTTTTAAAAAACTACTTGCTCATTTTTCATGGTAAAACTATGACTGACAGATACTTCATGTCCAAGAATTAATGTCTCTCCAAGAGGAGACGATGCAGTAGGAGCCATTTTCAGCTGGCAAGGACAGAAGTTGCTTCAACATGGCCAGCACTGAACAAAAGGCCCACCAAGGCAAGCTATATGTGGACTCAGAGGATCTGTCTAAGCTCGACTCCCTGTCACTGGGATGATCTCTTGACAAGAAACTACTTTTCAATTTCATAATTTCAGTCATACTTAATTCCAAGCTTTGCTCTTAAATATTAAGAGCCACGTTGCTCTCAATCATCTCCATGTATGCTACCTGTGCATGGTGGATGGTCAACAAGCGCTGGAATAGGCAAGCATGGTTATCTCTTTTTAAGAATGAGACGCTATGCTCTCACTGTGGAAGAAGCTGTCAGAACCCTGATCCTCTAACATAATAGGAATTTCAGGTTAATGGGTTCTATGATCAAGACACAAAACAGAATCATGCCAGAACTAGGATTGTTTCTATCACACCTAGCAATATGCAGGAGGCCAAACAGTCATTCAGTATAATCTGATCTAGCAAACATTTACTAACAGCCATGTGCCCAGTACAACACTACCCCCCAGTAAAGAATGACAACATGGGTCCTGTCACCACGGTGTTGTTGGAGGAAAGAATCACATGGTGTTTGATTTGTGACGTGGCTTGCTCAGAACATAAGATACTGTTCCGAGAACCCTGAACCCGCAGCTGGTCATATTCTCCAAAGCAGACAGTATTAAATCCTGGCCCATACTCTGCAGACCAGGTTGGACTTGTAAATAGAAATCGTGTTGACTTTGCCTCAGGATCAGTTGGAAACAAGGGCCTTGGAGATATAAATGCAAACTGTGAGAAAAATAGCAGCAGGACAAACAGCCACTGATGTATGACCTCACAGCCAGAGAAACAAAACTGAAAGGTTCTATGGGGACCGAGGACCAGATCCCATATGATAAGGTAGCTGCCACCTAATATCACTGCCCTGAAGGACTGCAGTCCCGATGTTAGAGGAGATATTCTGTGGAAAAGATGGAAACAGATTTCCGCGTGAAATTTTTGAGTAAGATTTCTTTAAGATGAAATGTTAACTGTTAAAGAGCAAAACCAAAACCCTCACATGTTTATCATTGCTGATTGTACCAGTCAACCAAATAATCCATTTGACCTTGGCCCACAGACAGCCCTTGATGGCACTAGCCAAAGAAGATATCTCAGAGGACCCAGCTAGGATCCAAGGATTCTGATATAACCTGTCTCCATTGAGAAACCTAAGTGGGACACGCATGGACTCCTCAAAAGCCACTGAGCACCTTAGCTTCTCAACTTGAAAGAGTGTGCCAGTCTCACACAAGACTGAGAAACTTGGTGACCTTGTTTCCCACGGGAGCAAGGCTTCTACATTGGCAAATTCCATCATGAATTTCAAGTAAAAATTCACCAGATTAAAAAGCATGAAACGAGGTGTTTATTTGAATTTAAAACTTGCTAGCTAAATGTAGCAAGGTTCAAACCCTTTTAAAGCACCATGAAAAGCCATTGGTCTCGTTCTGTACACTATGAGTGGATGTGAGGCTTGGATGACACATTGTATCATTTGGATGAGAACAGCTTTTAGATGACACATTGTATCATATAGCTGAGACCAGCTTTTTCATACTGATTTCAGTGACATGGCTCCATGCAAATCCCACGTCCCCATCTCTGCCCTGACCTGCTGGCCTTCTCCACACTGCATACAATAAATACCCAGCAAGCAGGACCCACCTCAGTTTCCTAGCTCCACTATGGCAGATCTGAGGTGCCCCAAAGCATCAAGAGATGACCATCAAGAGAAAAGGGTTCTGGGTGGATGTGGTAGCGAATGCCTGTAATCCCAACACTCCAAAGGCAAAGGAAAGAGCAGCTCAGTGAGTTAAAGGCCAGTCTGATCTAGGTGTCTGGAGAGACTATTGTTCCTCAAAAACAGGGTTTCCACAGAGTCGTCACAGGTGGCAGTTGGCTTTACACCTCACAATTTTCTATCATCAGTAAAAATGACAATAATTCATTCTAGACTTTCCTCACCTGAGTGAAAAGTGTTAGTTTCACCTTGCCTATAACACAGCATCCAGTGTCATGCATGTCACTCTGACAGGAGTCCCCATATGCTCCCATCTCCCATCACACCACAGGGACCAGCCCACCTCAGCCTGTAGCAGCCAAACAGGGAAAGGCTTGTGCTACTATGAGGCACCAAGAAAGTTGATGCTGGACATTTGACCTGAGGAGCCAGTAGCAGTCAATGAGATTCTTCTGGGCCTCAGGTGATCCTTGTCTAATTGCTTCTAATGGCTGATCCTGGAACTAGAGTGAGACAGTAGGCCCTTGTTGCCCTGACCTAAGAGAAGCCAGCTGGCTCAAGTCCTGGCATCTGAAAACCACTGGCAGTCAGCAATCCATGTGTGCCATATCTTTTTACCGGGCTAGTGCAGGATGTCCTATAAAGTCACAACTGACTAGGATAGGATGGCCTCCCTGCCTGGCAAACCTATATACCTCCCTTCCTTCTGTATCATCACATCATATTCAAAAAAGACATTCCAGAATAAGCAACAAGAAGAGTTTGGCCCCAGTCTTGTCTGGGACTGTTAACCAGGGCCTGTTTCCCTTTGAGAAGTTACAGGCCTTACCCTGAGCTCTATCCCTAGCACCAAGCTGTCCAAGAGAATTACTTGCCTTTGAATTTGATATGAAAAGGACCCAACAGACAGATTCCTCAACAGCTCCAACTCAAAACCATATCAACATGTGATAGAGGAGGTGTTGGGAACAGATTCAAACCAATGCCTCTGGAACAGAAGAATCTTCATTCCCTAAAGTGACAGTCAAAGCCTTTTTATGAAAGTGATCACGAATGTTACTCACATAGCTAATAAGACTGCTTGGCTCTGATTTCCAGTCTACGGTGGTTTGAATATACTTGGCCCAGGGAGTGGCACTTTTGGAGATGTGGCCTCTTTGGAGTAGGTGTGGCCTTGTTGGAGGAAGCATGTCACTGTAGAAGTGGACTTTGAGATCCTGTACTTAAGCTCCACCCAGTGCAGAATATGTAGTCTTTCCTGGTTGCCTTCAGATCAAGATGTAGAACTCTCAGCTCCTTCTCTAGCACCATGCCTGCCTGAGTGCTGCCATGATTCCTGCTATGATGATAATGGACTAAATCACTGAAACTATAAGCCAGCCCCAATTAAATGTTTTCTTTATAAGAATTACCTTGGTCATGGTGTCCCTTCACTGCAATGAAACCCTAACTAAGATGACAGGGAAATAGCACAAATATTTGGCCACCAGAGGCCAGACTCCTCAGGCAGCACAGGAAAAGGCCACTGGCTCCAGATAAAATATCCTGCACACTACTCATCCATGGTACCTTTGTTCAAGGTCCTGGTGGTTGCAGGAGCTATGGAGATCTTTTCTCTCACACTGAAGTAAGGCAAGAGGTAAAATTAAATTTCCTTCAAACAGACAAACCTACCTTTGACATGAATGGCAGGCAAAGCCTCAGGCAGACATGTGCAGCGTGGGTCAGCTAAACACTAGGCGAATGACAAGCCTGCAGGAAATGATCTTTCGCTGACATCAAGGGAACCTGAGCTCTATCTCATAGGCCCTGGGGCTCCTGGCTGACCTTAAAGACATTTAAAAAAGAAAGCCCCAGGCTCTGTCTGGAGAGGACATGAGCAAAGCAGCCTGAGTGCCCAGCACATGGCCAGGACACATTCAATTAGGGTCATAAGCCAGATAAGTAGAGACACTGGCAACATCAGAAAGCTTCCCGGCTGAGATGGGAAGGAAATGCGTGGTGTTCAACCAAACCACGAATCCCCAAGTGAACAAATGGTCCTGAGCACACCTGAGATGCAGGGTGCCAAAAAGAGGAAGCCAGAAGCTGCCAAAAGGGTCAGCTGTATTCTCCACACAAGGCAGGCGTGTCACCACCTTTTGCAGGTTCAATACAGAGTGGGTAAAAGAACACCTAGTAGTAGTGGCTTTCTCCAGGAGTCTGGAAACTCCCTTGAACTTCCTCTTCTGTCCTGACTAGGAAGGTCAGAACTACAGTTTCTATGTAAGAAACACCAGTAGTTTAGCTCCAAGAATCCTTCCTCCACTAAAAACATGTGTTGTCTGTGTCTTGTGTTTCTAGTTGGGTGGTTTTCAGTATATTCAAAAGGCTATGCAACCATTTTCATGAGCAGAATCCAGGTCGTCTTTCCTCAAAAGAAACTCACCTGCTAGGAGCCCCTACTTACTCTCACCCCACCTTTGGTTGTTTGAAGATGTTTAGAGACTGCTTGATGGACAGACACAAGCAGTCAGTACAGAACCTGAAGGGGCTGGTACTTTGATGAGACAAGTGTCCCCAGGCAAGCAAAGCAAGGGTAAGGGTTGGGTTGAGGGATGGATGTCTGACAGGCAGTAAAGGTACCTGAAGAAAGGTTGGGGACACTGAAAATGTCCACTGAAGTCAGAACCAAGTACTGGGGAGATGGCTCAGTGGCTAAAGGCACATGCTGCCAAGCCCGATGACCTGAGTTTGATCCCATAAGACCTACATGGTGGAAGGTGGCAAGTTGTCCTTTAATCTTCTCAAGTGCACTATGGTATGTGTCTATGTGTCTGTCTGACTGTGTGTGTGTGTGTGTGCGCGCGCGTGTATGCACTTGCTTGTGTGCACGTGCACATGCATGTGTGCACACGAGCTCATGTGCATCCACACACGCAGAGTCAGTATAATGAAATCAGAACTAAGCATCTCCATATGAGGTCATCCATGTGAGTTGAGGGAACTATGAAAATGAATCTCTAAGACAGATAATACGTTATTAAACAAGCTGTTTATGTGCAAGGACTAGCTTTCCTGAACACTCTAAAGCTACAGTGATTCGAGAGGGGGAGACAATGGCAGATCTGTGAAAGAGAAGAGAGGATCCAGAAATGGGGCCAAGAGCACATGGCCATTCGGAGAGAAATGGAGAGACACCTCTAGAGACATGACCCTGGGCTGATGGCTGGCCACATAGAAAAAATTAAAACAAAAACAAAACATCTCCATCTAAAAATTAGAGCAAAATCAATTCCATGCAAACCTAACAATTCTAAGGGGAAAAAAAACCCATAAATTCGTTAAAGGAAAACTGGCTATTTAATTTCTAAATGATCTTGGCAAAGAAACCGCCTTTCTGAGCTAGACAATGACATCTGACAAGCATCATTTTAAATGTTCTGAGAGATGAAGCATCATCCGTAAAGTAAAAGGACACAGCAAAGTGGGGGCACGATTTGCAAAATTTCCCATAAGAGATACACTAAGAACACTTAATTGGTAAGAAAAGGGTAAACAATTCAATACAAAAATTAATAGGGAATATCAGCTGGAATTTCACACTAGCCAAGTGTGGTACACAGCTGTGATCCTGGTACTTAGCAGGAGGCAGGAGGATCAAGAATTTGAGGCTACTTGGGAGGCAGAGGCAGGCAGATTTCTAAGTTTGAGGCCAGCCTGGTCTACAGAGTGAGTTCCAGGACAGCCAGGACTACACAGAGAAACCCTGTCTCAAAAAACAAAACAAA
>NW_021607305.1:0-2927 GCF_004785775.1 Grammomys surdaster | reverse complement strand
GTTTCTTGGGACCATTGGCTTGGAAAATTGTTTTGCACCCTTTTATTCTGAGGTAGTGTCTCTCTTTGTCACTGAGGTGCGTTTCTTGTATGCAGGAAAATTCTGGGTCTTGTTTGTGTATCCAGTCTGATAATCTGCATCTTTTTATTGGGGAATTGAGACCATTGATGTTAAGAGACATTAAGGAAAATGATTGTGGCTTCCTGTTATTTTTGTTATTAGAGGTAAAGTTATATTTGTATAGTTATCTTCTTTTGGGGTTGTTGGAAGATTACTTCCTTGCTTGTTCTAGGTTGTAGTTTCCCTCCTTGTGTTGACGTTTTCCATCAATTATCCTTTGAAGTGCTGGGTTTGTGGGAAGATATTGTGCAGATTTGGTTTTGTCATGGAATATCTTGGTTTCACCATCTATAGTGATTGAGAGTTTTGCTGGGTATAGTAACAAGGACATATGCTCAACTATGTTCATAGCAGCCTTATTTATAATAGCCAGGAGCTGGAAAGAACCCAGATGTCCTTCAACTGAGGAATGGATTCAAAAAATGTGGTATATTTACACAATGGAGTATTACTCAGCCATTAAGAACAATGAATTCGAGAGTTTCCTAGGTAAATGGCTGGAACTAGAAATTATCATCCTGAGTGAAGTAAGCCAATCACAAAAGAACACACATGGTATTCACTCACTGATTATTGGATATTACCCCAGAACCTTGAAATGCCCAAGATGCAACTCACAGGCCACATGAAGCTCATAAAAAAGGAAGACCAAGTGGTGGTGATTAAGTTCTTCTTAGAAGGAGCAACAAAATACTCAAGGGAGCAAATATGGAGACAAAGTGAGGGACAGAAACTGAAGGAGGGGCCATTTGAAGACCTTTCCACCTGAGTATCCATCCCATGTGCAGTCACCAAAGGTAGATGCTGATGTGGAAGTCAGGAAGTGCATGCTGATAAGAGCCTGATATGGATGTCTCCTCAGAGGCCTTCAAGAGTGTGACATATTCAGAGGCAGATGCTCACAACTAGCCATTGAACTGATCATGGGGTTCTCAATGGAGGAGTTAGAGTGAGGACTGAAGGAGCTGAAAGGGTTTGTGACCCCATGAGGAGAGCAACAATACCAACCAAACACAGCTCCCAGGGTCCTAACCACCAGCCTGGGAGCACTTAGGGAGGGATCCAGGGCTTCAGCTGAATATGTAAGAGTGGAGGGCCCTGCTGGGCATAGGTGGAAGATGAGATCCTTGACCTCATGAAGGCTGGACGCCCCAGGGGGTGGAATTTTGAGGGTGGGGAAGTGGGATGGGGGGTAGGTGGGGGTTCCACCCCGGAAAAGAAGGAGGAGGGGTAAGGGGATGGGGGGTTCCCGGGTGGGTGGGGGATGGGGTAAGGGGACAAGGTATGAAATGTAAATAAAATATCCAATAAAAAAAAATAAAGGCGTGCACCACCACCGCCTGGCCAGATTGTCTTTTTCAACTGGGATTAGAATTATTCAGGGATTCTAGTAGCAGGTGAATCCTTGCCAACATACTTAAAACAAAGAACAATTTGTGAGAAGGTTTCCAGGAAACTGTCTGTCTAATCAGTCCAATTCCAGGGTACAATAAAGCCTAGGAAGTACCTGTTACAGAAGCCCTTTTTCAAAAATCATATTACCAAGGGAGTAGATTCTCTAGCTAAAGATAGATATTTAAATGTGGTCCTTGCCGAACAAGAAAGAGGTCTGCAGGCCATAAAATACATGTCACATCTTCCTTAAGGTTAGGTAACTGTTCTGAGGTGAAAAAATCTGGGAATATTATTCTGAGGAATTTGGGTGACATCTATCTGTATAGAAAATGTAGGGGAGGTCTGCCACCACAAATAGCAAAAGCTCACCAGGTTAAAAAAAAAATCCACTTTCTTTTTTTGGATTCAATGTAGTTCCTTCATCTACTTCACAGAAAATAGGCCCCATCCTTATTTTCCTAGTGATCTGTGGGTGATTTGTGCTCCCCAAGTCCTATGGCTTATTACAGTGTAGGACTCTCCCTCAAGTAGGAGTATTTGCCTCAGGTAATAAGTTGCTTTTTAACTAATCAATGCAAATACATCAGTCCTTGAACCACAGAAATGCAGTCAGCAAGTTATATTTACACATTTGTGCATCATATTGACACATCACATGGAAGAAATTGGTATTATAGAATTTAGTATTGAGATAATACAAATAAGTGTATAAGTTGTTGAAGTATATTTGATTATGGTTCATAGAAAACATAATTGATTACTAAAATACCTAAGCATAGGAAGACATTGCCTTTTGAGATGCAGCTAGGTGTGTCTTTAAATGATAGATTTGGGTGTGCCTCTGAAAGTCTCAATATACAAAAATGCTAAAACATGTAAAGTTCCTGCCTATTTTAAGGCAAATTGCTTGAGCAGAAAGACTTTTTTTTTTTGAGGGGAAAGTGGTCTTTGCTGGATGACTTGAAGCAAAGTCAGCTGGATGCACTGAGGCGCTCTTCAGTTAAGTTACAAACTTTTGTCCAACTACAGACATGGCTTGGAGCTTCCCATCAGGACCACTACCACAAAATGACTTGGTTCAGCCTACCAAGTGTGTAGTGAGGGAGATAGACCCTTCTTTTATAGCCATTAGACATTTGAGAGCTCTCTTGCTGGGGACTCTCTTTGGACTCTATCTTTTCTTCTTGGCTCAGAATAGCATCGTGAAAGCCAAGTGGTAAGAAACAGCAGGACACTGATGAAACTGGATTGAGGAAAGAGAGCAGTGGAGTGCACATGTGTGTTGATGATCTCAAGAGAAAGGTCGACTACATAGATAAAAGGGCATAGATGAAGGAGATTTCTGAGCAGCTAGTAGTTTAGTTGTTGAATCAAGCTTATAAGGAAATATTTTTCATATGGTTAAGAAAATG
>NW_021607304.1:0-1090 GCF_004785775.1 Grammomys surdaster | reverse complement strand
TTTTTTTCGTGACACTAGACTGGAGACCAAGCAAAGAGAACAGGAAATAGAAAGATGTTGTGTCAAAATGCCAGTGCCACATGTAAATCTCCATAGTGAGAGAGGCTACTGGAAGTGGCAGGCACAAGAAAGAGAGGAGGGTTGAAGATGAAGGGGGAGAAACAGTTAAAGATATGCTTTGTTTGAAAAACAAATGCCATAATGAAAGTTAATTATTTGTGATCTTAAAAAAAGAAAAAGTAGCCAGGCATGGTAGTATGCACCTGTAATCTTACACTCAGGAGGCTGAGGCAGGAGAATTGTCACAAGTTTGAGGCCAGCCTAGGCCATATAGCAATACCCTTTCTCAAAAGTCTTTTTATAAAGAATGAAATAAGAGAGAAAGGGATGGGGCAGGGGAAGAGAAGGAGGAAGAAGGAAAAAGGAAGGAAGATGAGGAGATTGAACAAAGAACTTAAGTAAACTTTTGCTGTTGGCACATATACATGAGCACCTAGGTGTCGCTCAAGAAATCAACTCTCTCGAAATATTTGAAGGGTTTCAAAATGGGGATAAGAATATTGGGTGTGATGATGCAGGCCTGAAATCCCAGCACCCAGGAAGCAGATGATGCAGGCCTGAAATCCCAGCACCCAGGAAGCAGAGGCAGGGGATGAGTCAAATCGCAGCCCAGCCAGGGATACATAGTGAATAACGGCCTGTGTCAACAAACAAACAAACAAACTGTGCGGCGCCTACCACCCCGACCAGCAGGGAAGAAAGACTCGCACACCAGTTCCTTCCAGCAACAGTTTACTCAGGAGTTGCAGTTTTACATAGAGTTTGAATGGTGTGCCCCCGAGCCAGCCCAGGAGCGAAGCTTTATACCCTGTGTAGGACTGCCCATGAGCCCATACCACGTCTCGCACTGTGATTGGTCAAGGACCCATGACACAAGATCAGGCCACCAGGAAGTACCGCCCCAGGACCAAACAAGGCTTGTTTACTCCAAGTCTGCAAGGGCAAGCAGGCACCATCTTTAAGGCGTGGCAGCAGCGCTCCACACAAACAAACAAAACCTCCACCAAATTTTAAAAGGGGAGGGGTAGGA
>NW_021607303.1:0-2031 GCF_004785775.1 Grammomys surdaster | reverse complement strand
TAACAGTTTAAGTTGATTCCTTCACTCCTCTGCATCTTACATTGTTTATGCCTTCTTTTCTGCCATATACTCTGGACCTAGGATGGGTTTGTGGAGGCTGGCATAGAGGTTTTGTTCAGGGCTGAGTACTCAGCAATCACTTTATTGTCAGCATTTTTGCTAATTATGACTCTCTTGAAAATGAAATTGAATAAAACATGGAATGGTAGTGATAGAAGAATATTGGGATATCTTTAAGAGTGCCTGAGCCAACTATATCAATCAACCAGACACATGAAAGGACCCATGCCTCCAACTGCATTTGTAGCAGAGGGTGTCCTTATCTAGCATCAATGGGAGGGGAGGCCCTTGGTCCTGTTAAGGCTCAGTGTCCCAGTGTAGGGGAATGTGAGGGTGGGGAGGTAGGAGTGGGTGGATGAGTTGGTAGGTGGGGGAGCATCTTAATAGAAGCAGTGGGAGGGAGATGCGATAGGGGGTTTGGGGAGGAGAAACCAGAAAGGGGATAACAATCTAAATGTAAATAAATATAATAACCAAAAAAAGGGTATTGTACCTTATACTGCAGCCCATCAGGCTACAGATACATTCCAAAAAGTATGGTTGATGCCATTGAAGTTCTCATATTTTTCTGGAAGCATTTGGATGACATATGTGGCCTTAAGACCTTACAACTTTCAATCCTTATTTCTTAAGAAACCATGTGCCTCATTAATATGTGTAGACAAATAGGAACCAACAAATGCAACATCAAATTGTTTATTACAAAAATTGATGGATAAGTCTAATGATATAATGAAATATGTAGATTTCCATGACACATAGTGTGCCAATTTTAAGTGTTTATTTTAAAAACCAAAAAAGGGAACATTAACTACTTCAATCTTTTTTAAAAAAAAATTATTGGTTATTTTGTTTATCTACATTTCAAATGTCATCCCCCTTCCTTGTTTCCTCTCTGAAAAACCCCCCATTCTTTTTTTTTTATTGGATGTTTTATTTACATTTCCTATGTTGTCCCCTTAACCCATCCCCCACCCACCCCGGAACCCCCAATCCCCTCACCCCTCCTCCTTCTTCTCTGTGGATGTAACCTCTATCTACCCCCCCCACTCCCACCTCCCCACCCTCAAAATTCCCACCCCCTGGAGCATCCAGCCTTCATGAGGTCAAGGTTCTCTTCTTCCACCTATGCCCAGCAGGGCCCTCCACTTTTACATATTCAGCTGAAGCCCTGGATCCCCCCCTAAGTGCTCCCAGGCTGGTGGTTTAGACCCTGGGAGCTGTGGTTGGTTGGTATTGTTGCTCTCCTCATGGTGCCGCAAATCCTTTCAGCTCCTTAAGTCTTCACTCTAACTCCTCTATTGAGAACCCCATGATCAGTTCAATGGCTAGTTGTGAGCATCTGCCTCTGAATATGTCTGACTCTTGAAGGCCTCTGAGGAGATATCCATATCAGGCTCTTATCAGCATGCACTTCCTGTCTTCCACATCAGCATCTACCTTTGGTGATTGCACATGGGATAGATACTCAGGTGGGGTGGTCTTGAGACGGCCCCTCCTTCAGTTTCTGTCCCTCACTTTGTCTCCATATTTGCTCCCTTGAGTATTTTGTTGCTCCTTCTAAGAAGGACCGAATCACCCTCACTTGGTCTTCCTTCTTTATGGGCTTCATGTGGCCTGTGAGTTGCATCTTGGGCATTTCAAGGTTCTAGGCTAATATCCAATAATCAGTGAGTGAATACCATGTGTCTTCTTTTGTGATTGGCTTACCTCACTCAGGATGATAATTTCTAGTTCCATCCATTTACCTAGGAACCTCTCGAATTCATTGTTTTTAATAGCTGAGTAATACTCCATTGTGTAAATATACCACATTTTTTGAATCCATTCCTCAGTTGAAGGACATCTGGGTTCTTTCCAGCTCCTGGCTATTATAAATAAGGCTGCTATGAACATAGTTGAGCATATGTCCTTGTTATATGTTCGAGCATCTTCTGGGTATATGCCTAGGAGTGGTATAGCTGGATCCTC
>NW_021607302.1:0-4422 GCF_004785775.1 Grammomys surdaster | reverse complement strand
AACAGACTTTGGGTGAACAGTTAACTCGGTCATGAAAAAGTTCCTAGTAACAGCACATAAGAGAATTTCCTTGTACCAGTCGTAACAGCATATGAGAAAGTTCGCTTAATAGCATAAAATAAACAACTAGACAGGCAATAGATACTCAGGCCCTAACAACTTAGTTTTTCTACTATCTAGTCTTCCAGCAGCTGTGCTTTTAGGGAAAATGACACCAAAACATATTGGAGAATAACTGTTTTGTTTTTGTTTTTCTTGACAAGGTTCCCTGTATAACACCCCTGGATGTTCATGAACTCACTTTGTAGACCAGGCTGACCTTGAACTCATCTGCATGCCTCTGCCTCTGTAGGCCATGTTCTTCAGGAACACACACATACATTTTTGTAAGGTTAGCTTCAGCCTGTGAAAGACAACATGTGGTATTTGTGTTGCTGAGGTCCAGATTCTTTTCTCTGAAGAACAAATTCTAGTTACACTAATTTTGCTCTGAAAATGTCATGGTTTCATTTTTCTTCACAACTGTATAGGATCTTATTTTGTATATGTTCCATAATTTCTTTGTCCACTCACCTGTATGTAAATATCTACACTGAACTGATTTCACATCAACCATCAACACAGCAGCTATAACCTTGGATGTGCTTGCATCTGTGTGGAATGTTGACTAACAGTCCTCAGGTTGAAATAAGTAGTGTACCTGGTACAGTGATCAATTTCCAAAAGAACTTGCCCCAACTTTGAACACTAAACGTGCTTCCTCTTTTCTACATTTGTGGTTGGTAGTGGTTTCTTGGTGATATCATTCTGATTTAATTGCCCTTTCTCTGATAATTCAGGATATTGAGTAAATTTTCAAGGATGTATTAGCCATCTCATTTCGGCTCTTGATGACTGTCTCTGCAGCTCATTAGCCCATTAATTGACTGAATGATTTCAGTTTTTACTGCTTCATGAACTTTTATATTGTGAAAATACTCTAACCCTGCCCCAGTTAACACATCGATTCTGTTGCTTCTTCTACATCACAATAAGCCTTGGAGGTGGTAATTTACATATCACATTTATGACTGAGCATTCAAAAGTCACTTCTTCTCAATTCTTTGACCATTATGAGTTAGTCTAATTGAGCAGCTTCTATGGCCAAAGTTGACATACTAATTCATGGATATAAACATAAACACTTAAATGGCAAATCAATGGGCATATCATGCCAATTTGACAAAACAATAGTAGCAGCTTCCCCACCAGAGCCTATATCTACAACAACCACAGGGTTTTAATTGCCAAAGCAAAGGGTTTTCAGCATCAAAGAGTGAAAGGACTTTCATAGATATCAAACTCACAGGAAACCCAAGAAAGGTAGATAAAGAGTCTCAAACATCCTTAATTCTACTCCTTTTGATCATGAACTGAGCTCTCCAATTGAATTTGCTACCATTCTTGTCAATTATTGAAGTAAAACTGAAAACCTGAATGTCACTGTGCACGTAATAATATGACATTATTTGGAGAGACTGACAGAGCTTGGAACTAGGGTAAATTCTTTTCCAGACAGCATCTTGGTGTCATAGCTCAGGCTAAGCTCAGACCATTGCAAAACCTCCTTAATGCTGCTGTTACTGGTTTGAATTTGATCTTAAGAACTAAAAACACTGTAAAGAAAAAAATAGTCAAAGGTTAAGGATTGTGAGCCAAACCAAAATTTAAAGCTAAACCCAGGAATAAGTGCTGTTCAGTCCTGCACATTTCGTTGTAAGGGAGAAAGTCCCTATTTATAATGTGAGGGCAGATGCTGGGCCCTGTTCTCCCACTGTTGTTCTTGCTGAACTTATTTGTTGACCTTCCTGGTTCTTTCCTCCTTTAGGTACCATTGACATTTCCCAGGCATGGGTGTGACTTCCTCTTCTACACCACCCCCAAAAGAGGATCCTGATTTGACCTCCAGCTTTGGCACAAATCTTCAGAACTTCAAGATGAAAACCAAAATCATGTCTTAGGATTTAATTACCTTCATTGAGGCCTTCCTAGAGGAAGGAAACCTTCAGGAAACAATTTCTGCAATCAGCAATGCTCTGAGTGACATGGAGAAAGTTTCACTGAATATTGCAGTGATGGGGGAGGTTGGGGCTGAAAAGTCCAGTCTCATCAATGCTCTACAGGGAGTGGGGGCTGATGTAGAAGATGTGGCTGCTCCACCTGGGAGAATTAAATAAATGAAAAGGAGTAAGCCTCGTAAGGACAGAATAAGAACTTAGAGAAAATTAAATACAGAAAAAGATATTAACTTTAGAAAATACTAACAGCAATATTAAAAGCAATTCCCCAGAGGAAAGAATGTAGAGAAAAATAAATACAAAAATTAAATTTAGAAACCATTCAGAGAAAAATAAATAAATGCACAGAAAAGAAAATGTCTCCCGAAAAGGGAGAATGAAAAATGTTTCTAGAGAAAAGAGAGAGAAAACTAAAGATAGAATCTCCATAAAAAGAAAGAGAAAAAAATATGGTAGAATCTCTTTTATAAAGAAATAGGGAAAAAATGATCTGAGGCCTTCAGACAAAGGAGAGAAAAAGAAAAATCTCCGAGGGACAGAGAGAGAAAGAAAAATGCAGTAGATGCTCTAAAAGAAAGGAACAAGAAAGAAAAATAAAAGAAGATTTTTAGAAAAAGAAAAGGGAACTTTAAAAAAAAAGCAAAGGCTCCAAAAAACTGGAAAATTAGAGAGATTTACAAAAAAAATTCCATGATAAAAGTGGAAAACTCTACAAAAGAAACATTAGGTCTCCATATAGTTTTGCTTTCACTATCAACATGAAAATACTTATGTGTTCAATGATGATTATAATTTTATGTATCCTCTTTAAGAAACATCAATATAAACAAGACTTAGATTTACAAAAAGGACTAAAAGATTATTGTCAACAGAAGAGAGGTTGGAGGACTCTAAAAATTAAAATAAAGAACCTTCAAAAGAGTTCAATCAGGAACCTACAATAACACAAAAGTATTCAAGATGAAAAAAGATCCACAAAGGCTTAAAGATTAGAATGGCAACCAACCAACAGGGATACAATATTCTGAATTAAGCATCCCAATTCTATGTAATGATGCTACCTCAGAATAATGTCAAACAATAACATATGTGTTCCAATTTATAGAATTTGAAAATCTAAAAAATGGACATATGTTGAAACACCATACTATTGATATATAATCAGATTTTCAATGGACTTCTTCACAAAAGAATGATTCTGAGATCATAAATTTATTAGAGATGATGGCATTTTTGGAGATGTCATTACAGATTGACGGTGAAAATGCTTCACCAAATGTATTTATCACAATACAACAATTTTTTAGACATTATGCCATAGAACATGTTACAAGCATACCTTACAATCCTAAAAGACAAACAATTATGGAGAGAGTTAACAAAACTTTAAAGAAAATGCTTATAGAACAAAAGGGAAATATATGACCTACCAATATAGATTGAATAATACTCTATTGGCTTTAAATTTTTAAATATCAATGGAACAGATAACACAGCTATGAAAATATACTGGATTTTTGAAGGGACTTGTAGGCTTAGATTTTTCAGAACCTATTTTAATAAAGGTTCCTAAATGCTTCACCATTCCTTACAACCCACTGAACAAAGGTAGGGGAGGAAGATGGCCAAGAGGACAAGGGGCTTGTGAACCGGTTTGGAACTAGTTCTTTGATGCAATTCAAAATTTCTTTGTCAGCACTAGAGTCCACTAGGAAAACATAGGTGTAAACCAGCAGTGGCAATCTAGTTGATGTGGCTAGTAGAAGTGGCACAATACAGAAGAAACCACGAGGCTCCACTGATGAGCACATGTCCACAGGAAAGTAGGCAAGTGGCCAGAAGACCACCAGAATATCTTTTTTTAATTTATTTATACGAAGTTATGACACACAGAGAACAAAGAAAGCAAGATGAACCAATGCAAGGGCATCATCAGTGAAGATCAGGAACAGCAAAGCCCAATGAAGACAACCAAAATGAACCAATGCAAGAGTGTCGTCCTTTGTCTGTTGGGTTATACTTATACCCTTTGAAATATCACTTATCTTTTCAAGTGTCCACTCAAGCAAAACATCACATACCCTTTCACAAGACAACTTCCTGAAAAACAAAACCTGTCCTCAGTAAAACACACTCTCACCTGTCTGCTTCAGGAAAAAATATCTTCTCATAAGACAGCTTCCAGAACAGTTTCACACAACCCAACTGAGTCTCCAACAAAATCAGTTACCCCTACTTCAGGGACTAATGGTGGGAAGGAAATGTGCTACACAGAGGAAGAGGCTTTGTATTTGTTTCCATGAGAGAGAAAAACTCTGGATTTCTTTCAAATTGATAAAAATCGGATTTGAGGGGGGAAGGCACG
>NW_021607301.1:0-6801 GCF_004785775.1 Grammomys surdaster | reverse complement strand
CTCTTTAGAGGGTGGTGCTCAAATGTTTGAGGCTTTACAGGGTGTCTTTACCAGAAGCCCTTGGGTACAGCGGCTGAGGAATCTGTCTACTGGCTATTTCCTTTTTGTTTTGTTAAACAGGCACTGGTCAATGTCCCGTGTCTAGGCTGGCTGACATTTCTCCACAGCCAGCACCAAAGAATGGTGAGATCTCTGTTTAGGCTACGAGGGTCGTGCACCCACACCTGGCATTCTCAGAATGTGCGCCCCAGGTTGTGGCCACTCGTAATGCCTGTCACCGGGTAAAATCACCATTCGTGGTGTACCTCTGGCATATGGGATCAGCTTATTCCCATCGTTGGGACCAATTGGCAGCTGGCCTGGAGACAAAAGGATGGAGTTATCTATCTGGCTGTTCTTGGCCTGTCTAGTGTGGTACTGGTTATGACTCAAACTCAAGGCCGATCAAGCAAATTCCATCTTGGGGGAATAAGCGATCAAGAACTAATAGTTTAAGACAGTCTCCCTTACCCTACCAGGTGCAATGGAAACAAGTCATCTGGGTGCAAGGGCTAAGGGGAACAGAAAGAGATGCAAACACCCATCCCTGTGCAATGGAGTCATCTCCTAGGGGTGCAAGGGCTGTTTGTCTCAAAATTCAGGTACCACAGCTACACAGACAAGGATCAGCCAGGCCAAGACTCCTCACTGACCCAGTGTAATGGGCAAATCCTCTGGGGTGCAACGCTGATGGCCTAACATTTAGCACCACCACTCATGAGGGGGAGACTGCTTATAATTGAGGCAGTGATAACCACACTGCAGGGGAAGCCCCTAGTACTTTGGTCACAAGCACCTGGCCAATAATAGCCTTGTCAAGATTTTGTTGAGCTCTGAGTTTGCAAACCAACCAAAAGATGAATACTAATCCGCAACATAGGGCATACCAAACAGGCCTACTCCCACCCACTTAAAAAGAAAGGAAAGAAGAAAAAGAAAAGAAAAAGAAAGCTGGAGAAATCCAGGAGGACAGTCCCTCAGTCAGGGACAGATCCACGAGCGTCGAGTTGATGTTCACCACAGCTGCTCTCAATTTTCTTAGTGTCTCACTGAAGTTTTCTGACCAATTTCCTGTAAGATACTGAAACAATTTTCTGGACAGATTAGTTACACGAGTAAAGTTTTTATACTGTACACTGGTGATGTAAAGTGTACCCAGTTTTCTCTCACATCTCAATTGGGCTAATTGAAAGAGGATATCTAATCTCTCTCTCACTAAATCAAGGCGTTGATTAAGGATCATTAGCCCGCCTTTTAGTTGGGCGCTGGCGGAGGTTTGAAGGTTAACAGCCTCTACCACCATGCCTGACAATAGGTTGGGGGTAGTGCCCATCTGAACAGAAGTTGACATAGCAATCCCAGTGGCAGTGGCGGTAATGGCACTAACTGATATTGCCTCCACTATGGCTGCAGTTATACCAAAATCTCTTTTTTGTCTAAATAATGACAAAGTGGAAGGAGTCTCCACGGGGATGGGAACCCATCGAGTGACTCTGGCAACCATAGTGCGAGTGAATCTTTCAGAATTTTAACACTGGGACATCTAGCAGGTTTCATTGGTACAATTCTTAAAGGTGAAATTTGATAAAATAAACAAAAGTACTAGGAACCTGTATCCCTTGGATCAGCACAAGAGCTATCATCAGAGCCTGGAGGGTCCGCCTGGGTGTCACCTTCCAGTATCTCGAGTCGCCGCGTCAGCCGCTCTGGTAGCCAAAATGGGTTGTCTTCTTCCTGTGGGAACACACAGACCGCTCCCCTGGCTCTTAATAAAACAATATCTGGGCCCTTCCATTGTCCGGTCAAAATATCCTTCCATTTCACCATCTCTTTCGGCCTGTCAGGCTCTAAACAGTGACGGTCAGCAGCTGAGTGGCCCTGACTGTCCAGGTTTAAAATATTGAGGGTAAAAAGTGCTATAGAAACGGTGACTCGTGGCACTGAGGGTAGAGTCTCCTCGACTCCTCCCTTTTGTTTTATTAGATAAGACTTAAGAGTGCGATGAGCCCGTTCTATGATGCCTTGTCCTTGAGGGTTATAAGGGAGGCCTGTCAGATGGGTTACCTCCATTTGGCGACAAAATTGTCTAAACTTTTGAGAAGTGTACGATGGCCCATTGTCCATCTTAAGAATTTTAGGCTTCCCCCAGGCACTCCATGCCTCAAGGCAGTGTTGAATAACATGTGCTGCCTTTTCTCTGGTCAACGGATAAGCAAATATAATTCCAGAATAAGTGTCAATGGAAACATGTAAATATCGTAATTTGCCAAAGGTTGGGATGTGAGTAACATCCATTTGCCAAATCTGTAGTGGCCGAATTCCTCGTGGATTAATTCCTACATGAGGCACTGGTAAAAATTGACAGCAATTCTGACATTGAGTAACTATATCTCTAGCTTCCTTTCTAGTTATCTATTTGGAAGATAAGGCGATAGCAACCAATTTTGTGGCTCGATCCGCTAGGTCATTCCCATGAGACATTGGGCCTGGTAGACCTGAGTGAGCCCTGATATGTGTAATAAAAACCGGGAATCTCCTATTAACTAAGGCGAATTGAATCTTTTGAAAAACTTTTACGAGTCTACTAGATGGTCTAATTAGCCCAGCCACTTCTAAGGCTTTAACTGGATTTACTACATAAAAGGAATCTGAAACAATATTTAAAGGGCCTTGAAAGGTTTCAAGAACCTCCAAAACTACCAAGCATTCCACAACTTGAGGTGAGGTCTCATGATATTGTTTGGCAGTGACCTTATTATCAATTACATAAGCACCCACACCTGTCTTTGACCCATCTGTGTAAACAACCACTCCATCCGGGAGCGGCTTTTGAGATAAGACCTGTGGAAATACAATAGCTTGAGTTAAGGCAAACTGTAAAATGGGATGTTTAGGGTAGTGATTATCTATTTGACCATTAAAGGAGGTGACCAACACGGCCCAAACATCAGAGGTAGCAGTTAATATTTGAACTTGATGTGCAGTATAAGGCACTATTAAAACTTTAGGCTCCCTTCCAAAATGAGTGACAGCTGCTTTTAATCCCCGTAAGGCAAGCTGAGCAACCGCATCTGGATACCATTCAATAATCTTTGCAGGAGATGCATTAGGATGAATCCATAATAAGGGCCCATCCTGCCATAACACGGCAGTTGGTAAATGTCTGGTTTTAAAGACACACAGATTAAAAGTTTTGGTCTCATCAATGCGTTTTAGCTGAGCTTCTTGCAAGGCATCCTCCACCAATCGCAGGGCATGGTTTGTAGCCGGTGTTAGCATTCTTGGTGAGGAAATATGGTAATCTCCTTCCAGAATGTCAAACAAAGGTTTTAATTCAGCAGAGGGAATTTTCAAAAATGGTCTTAACCAATTTATATCACCTAATAACTTTTGAAAGTCATTTAAGATATGTAAATGATCTCTGCGAATTTCTAATTTTTGAGGAACTATTTTCTCAGGGTAAATAACTGTCCCTAAAAAGGAACCAATTTCTGAAATTTGAACCTTCTCTGTGGCAATATGCAGACCCCACTGTCTTAATGTAGCAATTAATAAAGGATATGAGTTCTGCAAAATGGTCAACTCTTTATGGCATATTAAAATATCATCCATAAAATGAATCAAGAGTAGAGAAGGAAATTGTTTCTTAACAGGTTCAAGGGCCATTTGTACATACAGCTGACACATGGTAGGACTATTGGCCATGCCTTGAGGCAAAACTGTCCACTGATATCTTTTGTCTGGTTCAAGGTGATTAACAGCAGGTAAGGTGAACGCAAATCTTTGCCTATCTTGCGGGTGTAGGGGAATGGAGAAAAAGCAATCCCTAATGTCTATAATTATTATCCTTCACTGCTTAGGTAAAGCAGAGAGCAGATGCAGGCCTCGTTGCACTGAGCCAAACAGCTGCATCTGTTTATTAATGGCCCTTAGATCATGGAGAAGTCTCCATTTTCCTGATTTCTTTTTTATAACAAAGATAGGGGTATTCCAAGGAGAAGTAGAAGGTTCTAAATGACCAAGCTGTGCCTGTTCCTCAATCAGCCTTGTAGCAGCTTCCAATTTCTCAGAGGATAGGGGCCACTGAGGAACCCACACGGCTTCCTCTGTAAGCCAGGGTATGGGCAAAGAGCCCTCAGTGGCAACTAGGGAAAACCCAGACCTTGTCTTCCTGTATTACTTTCTTGTGAAATTGGTTTAACCTTCCTTGTTCCTTTCTGCCAAGGCCTTTTCCTTCCTTATATCCCATTCTTTTCATAATATTAATAGCTTGTTGAGAGTACTCATTAGTTAGTGTCAGTCCCAGGTCTTGTAAAATGTCTCTTCCCCAGAGGTTAACGGGAAGAGGAAGCACATAAGGTATAATGCTTCCTGTCTGACCCTCTGGCGTCTTCCAAGTCAAGGAGCGTGAACTGACTGTAGGGTTGGCCTCATATCCCAACCCTTGTAAGGAGTGGGATGACTGTGTAACGGGCCACGTTTTAGGCCACCAGTTAGAGGAAAAAATAGTTTTATCAGCTCCTGTGTCTAAAATTCCTGTAAAGCTCTTCCCTTCTATTGTTAATTGTAAAGTGGGTCTAGTTTTGAGATCCACTACTAAATGAGCAAAGTCAGTTCCTGAAGAACCGAACCTATTGGTACCTCTTGGCGCCCCGGTGGATGGAAAACAATTATGTAAACTTGGAAGAATAACCAATTGAGCAATCCTATCTCCAGGGGAGATAGAAAATATGCCTTGTGGACAAGAACAGAGAACTTGAAGTTCCCCTGTATAATCTTGGTCTATCACACCAGGATGAACCACAAGCCCCTTCAGGGTAAGAGAGGAGCGGCCTAGAATGAGGCCAACGCTTCCCTCAGGCAGGGGACCTTTAAAATCAACCGGGATAGGTTGCACACCCTCATGTGGCATTAATAAGAATTGGGAGATAGAGCGGAGGTCCAACCCTGCGGAACCTCTTGTAGCTCTGCAGTTAGAGGTCTCCCCCGGTTGTAGGCTTGTGTCCCAAATTTTTTGGGGCCCTGAGACATTGGGCCCGGATATTCGTTTTTTGAAATATTTTCATCTCTTCCTATAGGGGAGGGATCATGTTGAATAATCCTTCCCTGAATGTCCTTAACCGAGCGACATTCATTGGCCCAATGATATCCCTTCCTGCATTTAGTACATAACCCAGGGGTTTTCTTTTGTATAGGAGCACGACATTCTCGTTTCAAATGACCCGGTTTACCACAATTATAACATACTTTACGGCCGCCAGGACTTGAGCGGCTCTGGCCCTGCAGGATAGCTGCTGCCAGGCCAGCGTTAGTCAGTGGGCCTCCAAGACCTCGGCAGACCTTTATCCAATCTGTCAGCCCTTTGTTTCTCCTAGGGGTAATAGCTGCCTTACATTCTGGTGAGGCATTTTCATATACTAATTGCTCGATCAATGGCTTGACTTGCTCTGGGTCTCCGAAAATTTTGCCTGCTGCTTCTGTCATTCTAGCAACAAATTCTGAGAAGGACTCCTGGGGGGCTTGTAATATTTTTGTTAAATTTCCTCCAGCCTCGTCCCTTTTCGAGAGGGCCTTCCATGCCTTAATTGCGGCGGCGGAAATCTGGCCATATGCTCCCCAATCATAGTTAGTCTGGTCAGCAACATACTGTCCTTGCCCTGTTAATAATTCGAAAGTCCACTGTCTCTGATTGCCCTCCGCATTAGCGTTGGCCTTTGCCTGTGCTTGAGAAGCATCGTGCCACAAAGCCTTCCATTCCATATACTGTCCCATATTAGGGAGAGCAGCTTTTACTGTGTTCTGCCAATCATTCGGAGTCATTGCCATAGTGGCAAATCTCTCAAGCTGCATAATTGTAAAATTAGCATCAACTCCATATTTGTTAACCGATTCAGCAAATTCTTTGATAGAAGCATACTCTACAGGTGCATGGACACGGCCTCCTCCCATGTCCTCAAACACTGGAAAAGCTTGTAACATTTTTCTCTTGTCTTCCTCTGAAAGGAAGGAGCCTGAGCAGCGCCTGTCCACATGAGGCGGAAGTGTGCCGGGAACATTAGGTTGGGAGGGCACTACAGGCCGAGAGGCCGTCCGGCTTCTATCTCTCGTTTTCCTCTGCTTTAGATTTTGCGGCGGCAACTGTTTATCTGGCTGGCATCTTTCCTCTTCATCTATCTCTTCATCTGAGTCCTCTGAGGAAGTTATCCCCTCCGACTCAGAGGCATCAAGCCCCAGCAATTCCTTTACCGGATAAAGAGATCTCTTTCTGAGGCTTACTTTTCTCCCGTCTCTCCCAAGAGTGTTCTTCCTCTCATCTTTCATCCCCATGAATTGGTTCTTGGGGAGGCTTGATTTCCTTAATATGTCTCTTTTCTCTTTTCCTTTCTGAATTTCTAAGCGCTTCTTTCCTTTCTCTGTTTCTGACATGCTGACTTGTAATCCATCTACTATTCCCCGAACCCTCACGAGAACCAGAAGGAAGAAAACTAATGCTGCTAGCACCATGGCGAGAGCCTCTAAAGTTCCTGCCAACTGGGGAGGGAAGTGAATTAAATCAAATTGAAACATATCTCTCAGAGAACATTACCTTGTTCTACGGTTCTGGATTCGCTCCACTCGTGGAGGGTCTTCTTAAACAGCGCCGGCAATGGTAAATTCTCCCGGGTTTCAGCACCAACTGTGCGGCGCGCGTGTAGTAGTCTCGCCGGCAAGAACGCACACACACACACACCAGAATCCTTCCGTAAGAACACGTTTATTCCC
>NW_021607300.1:0-20142 GCF_004785775.1 Grammomys surdaster | reverse complement strand
TTTTTGATAACTTTTGGTTGAAAGTCAAATTTATTCAATTTTAGAATAGCTACTTCAGCTTTTTTCTTGGGACCACTGGTCGTTAATTTTTTTTCCAGCTTTTTTTTTTGTTTTTTTTTTTTTTTTGGTTTTTCGAGACAGGGTTTCTCTGTATAGCCCGGGCTGTCCTGGAACTCACTCTGTAGACCAGGCTGGCCTCGAACTCAGAAATCCGCCTGCCTCTGCCTCCCGAGTGCTGGGATTAAAGGCGTGCGCCGCCACCGCCTGGCCCTTTTTCCAGCTTTTTACTTAGAGGTTGTATCTTTGTCACTGAGATACAGTTCCTGTATGCAGCAAAATCCAGAGTCCTGTTTACATATCCAGTCTGATAGTCAATATCTTTTTGAGAATTCAGTTCATTGATGTTAAAAGATATTAAGGAAGCCGGCCAGTGTTGGTGCACGCCTTTAATCCCAGCACTTGGGAAGCAGAGGCAGGCAGATTTCTAGGTTCAAGTCCAGCCTGGTCTACAGAGTGCGTTCCAGGACAGCCAAGGCTATACAGAGAAACCATGTCTCAAAAAACAAAAGAAAACAAAAAAACAAAAAACAAAAATAAACAAAAAAATAGAAGAGAGAGAGAGAGAGAGAGAGAGAGAGAGATATTAAGGAAAAGAGAGATTAACAAAAGATTGTTGCTTTTTGTTATTTTTATTTTTAGAGTTGGAATTATGTTTGTGTGGCTATCTTATTTTGAGTTTGTTGAAAGAAGATTACTTTTTTGATTTTTCTAGAATACAGTTTTTCTCCTTTTCAATGAGAGTGCAACAGCATAAATAAACAAATTACACTCACAGAATCCTTTCCTTCGGCAAATTTCTTACGTACTGATGAATACAGCATCAAAAATGCAGAATTTCTCTCTGTATATAACATTCTTCAGTTAGGACGTGGATTTCTAACAGTACTCTTCTCAGTAGATAAAGAGACAAAACTTGAGAACTCTAGAAATGATTTCCTTAGGATCACTCAATTAGGACTGATATTTAGGTTGCATTTTAGCTTGGATGCCATGAGACCCACTTCTAATGAAAGATCACTTATAACTCAAGGACATAGAGAATGTTTAAGTTCATGGGGACAATATTGTACCCTACTGAGCTTCTAAAATTATCATGGCACAAAAATGAAAGGAGCCTAACAACTTACAAAAGGAAACACAAACAATTAAAAAGTCAGATAACTGCCTTACAATGTTCTTCATTGTTTCAGAATTTCACTGTAAACTATCAAAAATAACACATATTCACACACACCCTACACATATGTACATGTGTGATAATGAATACTGGTGATGAATAAAAAAGATGGGAATAGACTCAGGGCTTTAATCCCTGCACTGTGGAGACAGATGCAGATCATGAGGATATAGGAGGTTCCTCAGGAGAGGTTGTTTTTTAAGTCTCTAAAGCCTTTGAGAGCATGGGGACTCCACAAGCCCCACTACAATGTCTGTACTTATGGTTATGTTTCATTTCTAACTCTACCCAGGCTACGCGAATGCTCTAACCAATTTTCCCCTGCATTCTCTTATCTATTCCTCCCACTCAGTCTCTGGAAAACTTCCACATAGCTGTCAGGATGCTGTGGATCTGTTCTACACCACCCCACATATGTGCTATCTGCCTAGAACAGAGCTGGATCTACTAGGAAGATATAACCTAGCTCTTGCTTCCTATTCTAGATTTTCAATGCTTAAGCATAATAATCTATATGGAAATCCCTGCCACCTGACCTAATGTCACACATCAAAAGAACTGACAAGCTGGAATTAAAGCAACTTGACAATGTTGATAGAATTTCCCTACACCAAATCACTAATGCAATCCCAATGCTCATGACAAAATGAATTTTGAAACAATCTCAAGAGACAGAATTCAAAATACAATTCAAACACCATTCAATGGGGTCAATGGACATAAAGAAGAAACAAGCACAGGAAATCAAAGAAGGCAGGAACAACCTGAATGAAAGACAAGAGAACTCCTGCAAGTAGCTAAGGAAATAGTCAAGATAATGCAGGATGTGGATATTACATTTAGAGAGATAAAAATCTAAGGAATCCTCAATCTGAACGAAGTGAGAAGTGAAAGCTGTGAGCCTGGTAGTAACTGAATGGAGGGCCAATTCACAAAGATACAGCATGCAGAAGACAAACATCAGTCTTTCAGTGCAAGCTGAAGGAGCTGGCTCAATCAAGGAAGTCATAAGTAACACAAATAAACAAAATTCTTTTTGAATGTCAGTAGAAATATAAAAAGATAACAGTTTAATTCAAGCTTGATACAATATATTGGTCTTTCATTTCAGCACTCAGGGGGCTCAGACAGGAAGATCTATGTGAGTTGATGCCATTCTGATTTCCATATCAGGAGACATGAAAGTCAGGTCTGCAGGGTGAGACTCTGTTTTATAAACAGTAAACTGGAACAAGAAATTAAAGCTACATTTTCTACACTGATAGCAAAATCAGTTAAAATGTGCAAGGTTATTAGAAGACTGATTATATAGGTAGGAATGAATTTGTCTCCTATTGACTAATGGTTTTTTAAGCTGGATCCTCATTTGGTCATAATGTTTTGGGATATTTAGTTTTAGGAACATTACTGAATAAAGTATGACACTGGGGGTGGTAGCCTCTGAAACAAAATAACTGACAAAAGCCACCCTAGTTATCACTTACTCCTTAGTGACTGATGTTGAGGATGTGATCTCTCAGCTTTCTCTTCAACACCATGGTATTTGCTGTCAGTCCTCACTGCCATGGTGGATTGTTATTCTCCGGAAGCATTACATGAAGTAGTCTGTTTCTTCTATTAGTTTCCTTGATCAAAGTTGTCAGGACCCATAATGGGACAAGGTAATAACTAGCAGGTGATCTTTGTGAGATGATTTGCTTCATACTATTATGTAATCTGTGACAGGTTCTACCTTATTAAGCAAGGCTATAAGTCCTGCTATTTATATGCTTTTCCTGTTATTATTAAACATATAAAACAATCACTAAGTAATAGCACACCACTTTGGAGTAGATCTCTGCAGATCCACTAAGATGCACTGTCCTGTAGTGATGCTATATAGACAAAGTGATGACTTCTTAAGTTTAATGATGATCCTAGAAGAATTCCTAATACTATACCAGTGATCCCACTTAGGATCTTTCTGCTTTTGCCCTTAGATAAGTTTCATAAGAAACTTTTTATAACTTCTTTGTTTTTGTTTTTGTTTTTTGTTTTGTTTTGTTTTGTTTTTCTTCAAGACAGGGTTTCTCTCTGTAGTCCTGGCTGTACTGGAACACGTTCTGTAGACCAGACTGGCCTGGAACTCAGAAATATGCCTTCCTCTGCCTCCCAAGTGCTGGGATTAAAGGCGTGCTCCACCACTGCCCAGATTTTTTTATAACTTCTTAACAAACGCTGTAATGACTTTTCTAAGTGTCCCTTTTTTCTTCCTGGGACATCTGAACAAGCAGACTGAAAATAGAGTTGTACAGTTCCTGCTTAGATAAAACAAAGGCCACATTACTTAATCCCCTGCTGTTATGCTACAGGAGTCGATCTCCTACTCTAGCAGCTTTTTACCCTCACAAATACCAAGACAGTTTTGAAGATTCCTTACCACTTATAATCAGCATTTCAGTACAATTAGAGAGCAATCATGTCCAGAGGCCCTGACACTTTAAAGCCATCACCAGAGTCCTATGCTGTTCCCTTGCCACTACCCTCTCCAGGCTGGGAGGCTACAAGCACATGGTGTTTTACAAAAGCAGAAGACAAAAACCATTTACAGAAAAGATATTCTGATTGGATTTAAGGTTCTCTTTCAGAGAGAGAATTCATGTCATATTCTGAAACCTAATCCAGAGTAGGAAGTATGTTAGCTCATGAGAATTACAAAGGACATTTTAATAAATCATATCCTCTAAAATTATCATAGTCTAAATTTTGTCATCTAAAGAACTATTCTTTACAGGATTTCTTGACAATGCAAAATATAAAGGTACAAGATGAATTTTATGAGGGGCTCCATGGACCTGAAAGAACAGAGGCAGCTGCACTAATGAGACAGTAAAGGGAAAGGAACAGTTAAATAAAAACAAGGCTCATGGTGCAAGTAATAAAGGAGCACCAGGAAGTGAGGGAGTGATGACCTCAGGGCATAATCCCAGTCAGTTAAGATTTCTGTTTCTGTTTAAAAAGGAAAGCAGGTTTCTGAGTTCAACAACAGCCTGGGAAAGAGCAAGTTCTACATAAAGAAAAGATTAAATCCAGATATGGTGGGACAGGACTTTACCCCAGCATTCAGGAGACAGAGCCATGTACACCTATGAGTTCCAGATCGATGGACAGAGCAATTTCCAACAGCCAAACTTAGGGAAGGACTTGAAAAACAGGAAGCTAATTTCTCACTTAAAAATAGCCTCTATGTGCTGGGCAGTGGTGACGCACGCCTTTAATCCCAGCACTTAGGAGGCAGAGGCAGGCGGATTTCTGGGTTTGAGACCAGTCTGGTCTACAGCGTGAGTTCCAGGACAGCCAGGACTACACAGAGAAACCCTGTCTCGAAAAACAAAAAAACAAAAAACAAAATAAAACAAAAACAAAAAAAAAGGCTCTATGTCTTGACTTTGCAACCAGAAAGCAAACCCATGCAAACTACATAAGAAGTCCTATGTTTTTTTGGTTGTTTTTTTTTAACTCCTTCCTTTCTTTTTCTAAGGGTCCAGGGGCTAAGGTTTTAAAATGCTGACTTATGGGATAATCTGGTGTAAATGACTCAAATGATTTGGAATTCCTAAAGAAGTAGCTTAAGAAAGTAAAAGAATTGGCTTTCATTTGCAAAAAGAAGCTATTTAGAGATCTATCTCCAGCAGAGGACAGAGCTCTCAGCTTGCTTCCATCATGAACTCCAACTCATTTTTCCACCACTCTACATCACTCCTCAGAAAACTTTCCCACCCGAGGCATGTCCTCTGGATCTGTCCATTATGACCACTCTTCACAGTCTCAACCTACATGAAACATAGCTACAGGAAGAGGGAAGCACGGAGTACAAGAGATTTCTACTTCCAAAATAAAAGAGAGCAAAGTCATTAAACAGGACATTGCTTAATGACTTTAAATAGAGGTCTTCAGCACAGTATCCCATCAGTATCTATAGAAAATTCTTACTGACATAAACCACATGATACAATATAGAGGTGGAGATCAGACTGCTTCAACCTGTTCAAAAACTGTTGTCAGCATTCCTAGATGTTAAAACATAGGTAGAATCCACCTCATTTCATTTGACCTGCAGAAGCAGTACATGTAGCTATGACATGTATTTGTACTCTCTTACAGAACAAACACACCATGCAATGTCTCAGGTCGCATGGCAAATACCATGGATTTCTTCAGTATTGTAAACTTGTCATCATATCTACTTATAACCATTCACATCATTGTCTAATGAACACTGGTAAAATGGAAAGTGTATCTTTCCAACTTACTCCTCCTCAAGACAGACTTGTTTCTGCTTTGTGTGAGATCATTAATCAATTGAAACTTACATGAACCTATTTAAAAGGTACAATGTTACAACTCAGCTCATAAAAAATCAATTTAAAACTTCATTGAGTGTTAATGTTTTGTAGACACCATTAATTCAGACTGATTCTGTTGAAAGTATAGGCCAATGTTGCTACAGAGAGTCAGAGAGAAATGAATGTTCAGGACCTTATAGCATCATGGAACATGCTGTTAAACTTGCCCCTGTTAGTATATCCTCTCTAAGGCCTGCCTCCTTCCTGTTTTCTCTACAAGCTTCTAACAAGCAGATCCATTATGAACTAATACATAAACTCTTAATTGATTAGGCAAGAAAAAAAAATTACAATCCCTATGCCTTGTGGAAATATCTTCCCACACATACAGAGGCATGTCATCCTATTCTTTTAGGCAGTTTTTAGACAACTTTAATATTAAATTTATTCATTTCATTTTGCTTTATTTGTGAATCTTCTTCCTGCTTGTGTATGTATATGTCTCACTTGCATGCATTAATGAATGTACATTAGAGGGGGAAGTCAGATTCCCAGAAAATGGAAGAGTAGGTGGTTATGGAACATGATGTAGTGCTAACAATCTGATCCTGGTCCTTTGCAAAAGCAACAACCGCTCTTCAGATCTCAGAACATGCAGCTCTTAATCCAATTTATTTTACTAATGAATGAGTCTTGTTTAGTGATCATGAACTATTATTTAGGGTGGGAACATGTTCTTTCTACATCACAACTCACTGATCCATCAGTGATGAGGTTTAAGATCTGGGGCACGTGGTTATACCTAACAATAAGAAAATGCTGGAATCTGAGACAATTCACTTTCCTTCCACAGCAGATTCCATGGATGATGGGATGCTGGATAAGAACATTTTCCTTTACTATAAATTTCTTCACAATTAGGAAGCATCCTCATTAGAATTAATTCCTAAATACATCATCGATATGATCAATCTTTTCTCACATCAAAATGAAATAGGATAGAGTCCAGCTCTGAGATCCAAGATTACAAGCAACACTTTTAATCACATATAGGAATCATTCCTAATTGTTAAAATGTAAACAGGGGGAGTCAGCTGTCCTGTAATATATTCAGGCTTCACATTTCCTCTCATTCTCTTTCCTGTACCGTTCCCTGTGCCCTTTGCAATATTTCCAGATCATTTATAATTTTGAAATAAAGTTTATTTATTTTAAATTTACATGGAAAGTTGCCTTTTCCTGCACTTCAGAAATACAGGCACTACCGCACCCAGATTATGGTAACAAAGCCTCTGGAACAAGAGTTCTGGAAGGAAGTAAAGTCTCCAGCACTTACAAAAGACTGAACCAGAAAACTACAAGAAGAAGTGTCCTTAATTCTGGAGTGACATCTCCTGCCCTTTGATTCTTAATTACCTACTGTGGAGACATAAATCAATAAAAATAGATATAGAATTCATAGGGCACAAAGGATTTTTTCTTAGAGTGTCAGGGTCAGTGCCAGCTCAGTCAGGAAAGACACTTGTACCAAACTGAGGTGATAAAGATACATTGAGAAATTTGGCAGTGAGACACAGGTTGTGAAAGGCATTTTCATAGAATTATGTACATGAGAGCTTACAAGCATGAAAATGAGTCATTCTAAAATAGTAAAGAGAAAAATATTAGTAAGATTATTTAGAAATTAATGAATAGAGACTCAAAGAGAATGAAATGATTTAGCCAGGTGGTGGTGGCGGTGCCCGACTTTAATCCCAGTACTTGGGAGGCAAAGGCAGGTAGATTACTGAGTTCGAGAGTTCGAGGCTAGCCTGGTGTACAGAGTGAGTTCCAGGACAGCCAGGGCTACACAGAGAAACCCTGTCTCAAAAAACAAAAAACAAACAAACAAAAAGAGAGAGAGAGAGAGAATGAAATGATTCAACAGACTTGTTTCTGTGAAGACACTAAAGTTCTGACAAAATATTGTTCAGCTGAGTTAAACTGCAAGATTGTGTGTACATGAATTAGAACCAGAGCTAAAAAGGGGACACTGTAAAGTACGACAATGACAACACTGTTACCTTATGCAGTTCTGTGCTTACACAGAAATGTATCACAAATGAAGAGATGATGAGCTATAGAAACTAGAGAAAAAAATCAACATCGTACATGAAAAAAGTAGAACACACATCAAGATTGTGCTCAGACTGAAGCCAGAAGAGTTTCCTCTGAGAGTGTCTGAGGTCTCAACAGACTAGAATCATAGCATTCTCCTTTCCATAGGCAAACTTCATACTAAGTTTATATATTATTATTATACAAAGGATAATATTGCATAGAAAACAAAGAAGAACACTAGAAAGACATCATACAATGCTGGGCACCACTAGACCCCACGTTTGTAAACAGAAGGAAATACTTGAAAAGAAAAATAACACACCAGTTGCCAGAATATAAACAGACACAGATATTATCATTAAATTATGTGAAAACTGAAGGAAAGCTGAGTTCACACAAAGAATTCAAGACTCTTTCAACACCTAAAAGTAATCAATGTAAGATTTGATTATTATGTTGGGATATTTGAACCTGTCTTTAGTTAGGGTGTGGTACTGCACAACAAGACACATTTCCCTGTGGTTAGAATAGAGGCAAGCCCTTAATTAATTTTAACTTCAAACACAAACAATGAAGGGTGGTTTAGTATGCAGAAGGAAGCAACAATGTTTGAAAAATGATGTCTAATTGAGTGGTAGGAAATACAGACTATCAGATGAAGATCTGACAGAATTCGGTATACCCAACTCTCCTGAGATTAGAGAGGAAATGGAACCTACTTAAGGGAGAGAAACACAGTCCTGGAAGAAGGGAATACAGGAAAGGAATACAGTAGAGTTCATGGAGAACAGCACAGAAGAGTTGAGTGAGTACAGCAACATAGATGGAGAAGGAAGCAATTTTACTGGATGTGTTTTACAGAGACAGATTGAAGAGAGAACATGCTAGATACAGGTAAAAGCAGAATGAGCAAGAAAAGGAGAGAGCCAGAAGATGAGGAAAGATTGTAACAGTTAACTTAAGACCAGGCAGAGCAATTAAGTTTCTGAGAGAGGAGTCACAATGAACAGTTCAGTCAGGAGAGGAGTTCGATCCTGTACAGCTGAGTTGAACCAGCCACTTAAGAGTTGACAAGGAACAAGAAAGAAGAAGCTTATTCAGCAGGAAATTTCAGAGGCTGAAAACACTCTAGGACTAGATAAGATTGTATAGATTCTAGAGGCTTCCAGGACTAGAGGACTAGGTCTGGGTAAATAGATGGAGGCAGTAAGCCTCCCAGACAACAATCACAATAGGAGAATAAAAGTTACTTTTACAGCCCTGTGGTAAAAATTAGACATTGCTTAGTATAAAATCAATCAAGAATGTAAGAAGAGAAGAAACATACCTCAAAATAACAAAGGCAAAGAGAAACAAAACAAAATTAAACAGTACAGAAAAACTTAACAATAATTATTCCATTCTTATACTGCTTAATGTTATACAGTGCATAAGTGAGAAAACAATTCAAGGACAGAAAAATGTTTAGAATGGACAGAATACGCTATTCAGAAAAGAACTGTATTTTCTGGAGAAAAAAACTCAGCTTAGATCATTCACTTCACCAATATCTTGGACTTCCTGGTGGTAGCGTTCATATTGTCAAAACTGCTCTGAAACCTGGGGCAGGAGGTAGAGTTATCAATGGCCTAATTTAGATTTGGATCCTGTGTGCTACAATCTTAATTTGACAGGCAGAGCATGGCCACTGTTATCACAGTGGAAAGACTGCTTGTGAGTAACAGAAGGTTTTCTGGTTCAAGCTAAGGTCAGCTCCACAAGGAAAAAAAAAATAAATACAGAGGTTGCAGTGGAAACCAGGCTAAAATCCAGTAAGGAAGTTTACAGGCCATAGAATGAAACAGAGGACACAATAGAAAATGTCTCTCCTTCTCTGAGAATCTCAGTTTATTCTATAAGATATGAAACTTCTCCACACAGTTCACACACATTCAGAGTCCTTTTCCTAGGAACCCTGAAGAGGAGCAAAAAAGACTGCAAGAAAACTATTTGGACCAACTTAATAAAGATAGCTGAAATCCAACAAGAGCCTGTTTCCAAGGAGGGTTGGCCAGGACCTAGTTAGGTCTCAAAGAAACTCAGGACAAATGGCTGACTGGGCTGCCTATTTACATGTCAATCTGGACATTGTAGCCTAGGTGTTTTCTTGACTCCAAGTTCCTCTCTTAGCCAGCCCCTCTATCTTCACTTCGCTTCCTACTTACCCCTCCCCCTCCTCCCATGGGCTGGTTATGTTTGGACACAGCTAGATACCTCTGATTGTTTTCTCCCTTACACAGTAAAGTCCAAAATTTACCCATAAGTACCACCATCCCAAGAACCAGGTAGGTACCTTCCTGAAATGCTACCAGTTGCACGTCTTAGGAAAACATGAAGATTCATTATACTAAAACACATTATCTGATTGTCTTTAGAAACCCTTGTAGCATGTGTCCAAAGTCCATCTCTTGGCCAAGATGTAATATTTAATAAAGCTTAACCACATGGTGGAAGTGGTCCTTCTCTGGTAACATTCATAGTTAACAGAATCATAAATATTTCTCCTCCACAGCTAGACACTTCAGCAGTCCTTACTTCACTTTTCACTCAGACCTAAGGTGTTACACTAAAAACTAAGCCTATGAAGACACATTTCTGAAGGCTGTATTTAAATCAAAGAGTTTATATACCTCAGTGTAAAATTAATGGACTGTATAACTTTACTCAGTAAATGTTAATATTTACAGCCAATATGATGGCGCTTCATATTGTACATTTTCTGAATCAGTCAAATCTGCACTGGATCCTCATATGACTCATATCTGCAAGGTCTCTCGAGATGCATACAAACGCATTCTCCTACAAAAGGCTACTCTCTTGAAGTGGCAATTAAAGGAAAAAAAAAAGAATTAAGAATGCATGGGTGATAGCTGGGCTGTGGTGGCGCACGCCTTTAATCCCAGCACTTGGGAGGCAGAGGCAGGCGGATTTCTGAGTTCAAGAGTTCAAGGCTAGCCTTGTCTACAGAGTGAGTTCCAGGACAGCCAGGGATACACAGAGAAACCCTGTCTGGAAAAACCAAAAAAAAAAAAAAAAAAAAAAGAGTGCATGGGTGAATTTGATTTGGGGGAACTTTACTCTGGGAAAGAAAATCTCCATGTACATACCACAGATATTGCAAATATTCTAAAAGATTATTTCAGAAGAATATTCTGAAACCATGAAATTAATTAAACATTAAGATTAACCCCAGTCAATTGTGTTACGCCAAGATCATGAAACCCCAAAGATCTCCAGGACTCATCTCTGATGAAATTCATGTGAGGGGTTCATTCCAGTTTAAGATGCAAACCTTCCAGATTAGGTGAGTGACCATGAGGTTTAGGGAAAGGAATTTTTTTATAGGAAAAAACTACAAGTGGGCATGTCTATATACATACAGGAAAGAGAAGATATCATGAACACGTCTCTTTTTCTGATGATTTCAGTTTATCCTATGACATGTGAGAGTCAGTGATACAGTGAACACACAGAGTTATTTTCCAAGTAACATGGAAGAGGAGCAAGGAAGACTTCAAGAAAACTACTGTGACTCCCAGAATCCAGACTGTTGGACTTCTCCAACTAGAAGTCTCTAAATAAAGCCCTGAGAGCCAGGTCTAAGCATTCCCACTCCTGCAAGAAGTCCACAGTGCAGAACTCAACAAACCATGAATGTGCATGGACAGGGTGTTTTTCATAAACCAAGGAGATGTTTTTCTTAAGTTAGGGAGCAATTATAATTATTTAAAAGGTGGTATCTAATTTTGTCCTAATCCATAGTAAGTTTTATATCTATAAAAATATCTTGGCCTGATGTCCTCTCACAGTATGCTGGACTAAACCTTAAAAGCATTCAAAGAATTTCAGGAGGAATGGCTAACTGTGGTGCCTATTAACATATAAATGCAGACATTTTTGGCTAAGTGCTTTCTTGCCTCCTGATTCTCTCCTGGCCAATGCTCTCTCTTCCCACCTCATCCTCAATACCTCTCTACTACAGTGCATGACCTGAGTCCTTCTGCACTGAACCAGATAACTCTGACTGCTTTCTCTCTCAGACTGAAAAACCAAAAATTAACCTCTAAGCACCACCAGCACAAGAACCAGGTATCTCCTTAGAATGCAGAATGTTCCATATGTAAGGAAAATAATAAAGCTTCATGGGAAACTACAATGGCCTATAAAACGCTCAGTAGCTTGTGATCAAAGTCCATCTCTTGGTCAGGATGAAATAGTTAATATAGCTTGTCCACATGGTGGAAGTGGGTTTTCTCTGGCTACACTCAGAGTTAACCCAACCTACAATATATCTTCTCCTCAGCCATACCTTGCTGCAATCCTGTCTTCATTTTCATTCAAACCTAAGGTGTAATACTAATAACTAAGCCTATGAAGACATATTTTTCAATGCTGTATTTACATCAAAGCCAGCATATACATCAGTGAAAATTAATGGAGAGTATAATTTTACTCAGTCAATGTTAATATTTACAGCCACTTGACGGTGCCTTATAACCTATATTAGGCTAGAACAGAGAAGTAGGCTTTAGGCATAAAAATAACCTATATTTTCTAATAAATCAAATCTGCACTGACCCCTCAAATGACTAATATGTACAAAAGTCTCTCAGGATGCCTTTTCACGCCCCTGGAAAAAAGGGAATGTAATATAAAAGGAGAAACGGGAGTTATGAAACATGGCTGAATTTGAATTCCAGTAGCTTTAAGACTTTAGTGAAGAGAAACCTGTGTACAAACTACAGAGACTACAGAGGACTACAAGGTTATTTCAGAAAAACATATGCTGGCAACCATAAAATTATTTAAAACGTCACCATAAATCCCAGTTCCTAGGATCTCAAACTTCTGGACAATGGTAATATAGCCGCAAACAGAATTGTGAGAGTGACGCAGAAAATGCACCCCTGCTCCACACCCCAGCTCTACCTCTGCCCATTTCCCAACCCAGCAGCAACTCTGACCTGGCAGGTGACAGGATCACCTGCTGAATGTCCTAGAAGACGGGCATGGCAATTGCAGCTTGAGAAAGTTTTCAGTATCTCAAGTACTCACACAGCACTAAGCTCCCACAGCAAGCTCCTGACCACGAGGCAGCTGAAGTTCAAGGAGAATGCCAGAAAGGTGGGACTTCCTGTCACTTAGGCCTGGCTTATTAGAGCAACTCCTTCTGGTCCTGCCCAATAGTAAGCAGCTTCCTGTTACGTGACCCTTCCAAGCCAACCTACTTTGAGATCATTTAGTTAGCTTCCCAATTCTTCACAACTTTTTTGTTGGTTTGGATTTTTGCTTACTTGATTACTTGTGATTGATTGTTCCTTTGTTTTTGTTTTTTTAAACTCACGATCAGAGAGGTGTGTTCACCCTCCTCATCAGGAACCACTCCTCTAACTCTGTTCCAGGCTGCCTTCCACACAACTGCAGCTGTCAGGATGCCAGGACCTACTCTGCACAGCTTCCCCACAAGCTTGCTGCCAGTCTAGAGGAGAAATGGCTGTAGTACAACACTGCACCTGGAAACTGAGCCCTTCTGATACAAGTGATCCTGCCTAACTTCTCACATTGCAAGCCTAGCCCCCGGCCTAAAAATACACAAAAGACAACAATCCCTCTGAATACGGATTCTCAGAACAGATTCAAAAAAACAAAGTAAAAGTAAGATAAAATACTCTTGGCTCAAACCATGTACCCTATACATATTCCCTAAGAAGGCAATTTATAAGATACCCATGATACACAACTGAAATTCCAGAGTTATGATCAAAGGAATTAAACGCTGTAAACCATGTAAATCAACTCCAAAAGAATCATAAACAAAATGATTCTTGGGCAAGAAAATAATAGCAAATATCTGAAGAAAATGTTGACAATAACTTTAGATATGAAAATTGAGTTCAATAAATGATTAGAAACACCAAAATAAATTTTAAAACACCCAGAAATGAAAATACAGTAAGATGAATAATAAAAACTCATAGAGAACCTGTGGGAGACAGATTATTATACTTGAAGCAAGGTAAAGTAGCTGGATGCCTCCTCATTCAAAGGAAATGGTTTAAAATAATGTTAGGTTAAAGCACAATAGTATTTACTGCTTGAAGTGCGAGGAAAAATACAGAAACCCCTTTAGAAATCTGTCTAGATTTTTCTCAAAAAAAAAAAAAACTAGATGTAAAGCACTGTTTAGCCATTTGTTCATAGATGGTTTCCTGATTGTTCTCTATAATTCTCTATGTACACACATGAACATCTACATATGCTGGGGAAAGGAGACTCCAGAATTTCTGTAGATTGCCTCTAGGCATAAAGAGCTGCCTGCCCTTCAAATTATCTCTGCATCTGTAGAAGGACAAGTATTTACAAATGTAAGGCTGTTGATGGGCCATAGAAATGACAATCTCAAATCCTGCTAGCAATTGGTTCTTTCCCAATATAGCAGTCAACATTTGAAAATAAACAGACACACCTTCATAAAAGTTTAGGAAATTCACCTCAACACATGTGCAATGTTTATGTAGGCTAGAAGAGGAAACTGGGGCCCACAGTTTGGAATGTCACTGTGATGTAGACTAGTCTGACCTCAGATAAAGAAGAGTACACCTGTTCCAGTGTTCTGAATGCTGAGATTATGCCAGCAGCACTTGCATATTTTATGTCTATAGAGTCATGCGATGTAATCACACTTTGTATAACTAAACAACATAATTTATATTCTAAAAACCTTTTTTCACTGTTTTTCCCTTGAAACTAACACAAGGCTAACATCCTAAGAATTAGAAATATCCATAAAATGTAGTTTATCTACAGAGGCCAAATGGAATATCTGATCAAAAGTAAGCTCTAGTATAACCAGGAATCTAAAACCACAGGGTTTTCTCTTTAATGGATGAGAAGTATACCTTTTCTGACCAGTATTGAGTGAATGGGTGTAGTAAGTAGCTTTTTAGCCTGTGGTAGATGTGTTGCCAGACCATACCTGAAAGTCCTAGATTATTAAATTTATCTCAGAATCTTCTTCTCTAGGTCATTGTTTCTCAGTTAATACAGCCTTAGGAGAGATGAGACAAGAACTTTATAGCTTGGTGTCCTCTACGGTATGTATTGGATCTTCCTCTTTTCCCTTCAGTTTTGGAACCCAACTTTATGAGTCACATGCATTCTGTCTAAACTCCACCCCCACAGATATGTAGCAACAGCCAGGTATGCTCCTCCTCACAGTTACCTGACAACAGCCAGGTAGGCCTGGCTCACCATAAAAGGGGCTGCTTGCTTCCTGCTCTCTCTCTCTCTTCCTTTTGCTCCTTCTTGCTCTTGCTCTCTTGTTCTCTCTTGCACTCTTGTACCTCTCTTGCACTCTTGCCCCTCCTGTGTTATCTCAGCCTTTCCCCCTTCCCTTCCCCCCCTCTCCATGTGCTCATGGCTGGCCTCTACTTCTCTACTCTCTCTCTCTCTGACTCTACTACCTCCTTAACTCCCTTCCCCATGCCCTGAATAAACTTTATTCTATACTATACTGCTGTGTGGCTCGTCCCTTTGTGGAAAGAGATGCCTTGGCATGGCCCCGCTGAGACATCCACTTCCCCCGTACATCACCACCACCCATAGAACACACTCCCATTATCTTTATCTTTTTATAAACACATCACTGGTGCCAAGATTTGGACACAGAAATCTGTAGGTTTGAATCCCACCTCAGCGACTACAAGAGATCCATGCTCACTAGCCTAGCCTATAACTGGCAAGCTCCTGTCCCACACTGGTCAGAGTAACTATCCACATGGTCCCTGGGAAGATTTCTTGAGCTCAGAGCTAACCCTGTGCCGCCCTGACCCTCTTTCATGGACTCCTACCCTTGGGTGAGACTTTTCCCTTTTCTTTTGAGACAGTTTCTCTCTTGAGGCTGAGAAGCCCAGGCTGGTCCTTGACAAACTGCTCTTTCAGCACCGGCCCTAAGCTTTAGTCCCCTGTCCCCAACATGTCTTGCCCATGGGTCAGTCTTTCACCTCCTATAATCCACCAGACCCATAAAGTGGTGTAGGCTTCTTTCCCTTCCTCCTCCATCATTTACGGCTGGCTGCCACCACTTAGTTTAGCTGCTTTGGTGCAAAAACAGGTCTGGTACCCTGCTTGCTTCCCTCCCCTCTCTGTTCCATAGCTCTGCTCTTGGTCTGGCCACGCTCCTTGGATCTTGCCAAGGATCCTGAGGCTTGCTTTCCCATGCCTGCAACCACCCTCACATAGGGCGTGGCTCCTGGTGTACTTGAGAGAGCCTTTCTCTCTCCTTCTTTGCCCAGGACCTATAAAGTGAGTGCTAGCAGGATATACGCCATTGCTGGCATACCAAACTCACTACTTAGGCTGCTTGCTCCGCCCCAACACATTCAATCCCCCACTGCACACCCCATGCACCAGGAAGGGTTGTGGCCCTACCTGGAGCTTGAATAAAGACACTTCTGTGCTTATATCAGAGTTGTGGTCCCCTGTGGTGACTTGAGGGTCTCCTGATCTGGGCACAGTTGTATCTTCAACTTTTTACAAAAATGTTTCTGAGACAATCTGTCTTGACTCAGGTCACCTTGATAATAGTCTTTTGTTTCCCAAGACAATGACTTTGATTTTCTCCTGATTTAAACTTCCCAAATTCTTGAGTTAAAAGGCTACAGCACAATAGAGTTTAAAAACTACACATTTAGGTTATGTGGATGTTGCTTGTGACCCCAACCAAAACACTTAGGGATAGTGATAAGAAGGCTGAGAATCAAAGACAAAGACTCTGGGAGTCAGGCAATTGGAAAAAGCAGACTCATCTATTGCAGGAACTGGGCAAACTTTTATACATGCATCCCAGCATCTCCTTGGCTTTCAAGTAGCTATGGGTAGGGCTGTCTCTTTTTCATTGGCTTGCTTCACCTCCTGATCCATCATCAGGGGTCTTTATCCATGCTGGCAGATACTTGGTTGGCTCAGGTAGGAAGGTAGAGTCAAGGTCTGCTTGGCTTAGTTCCTCCTACATTTCCATCATCTTGTGTTATTTTTGTTAGCCCAGTGTGAAACAGAGTTCTTTGCTCTGGCCCAACCTCAGGTGGCCTCCAGTAGAGTTGACCATGCCTGTCTTATGTTGACCTGCCAAGCAGGTTCTTACCCTTCACTGACAACCAGCCCTCAAAGGACAGCCATCCCAGAGGGCATATCAGGGTGTAAGGAAGGAAACTAAACAGAACCCTGGAGAATTTCTACTGCCAAGCTCTAATCACCTCTCTGGGCAGCCCTCAGTCTAGATGCTCAGGAGCCATCAGTAGTTGAAGCATACACTTGTTGATAGAGCATTGCCAAGATATGTGCTGTACAGGATACTTAAGCAATATAATTACTTTTGTTATTATTACTACTACTACTATTATTATACCTCAAATTATAGCATAAGATACTATCCAGAAGGAGTCAAAAAAACCTTTGGGTCCCAAAGCTTTTCCATGAACCCCGTATCAACAGCAAAAACAGGTACCCTTGTCTCATTGAGCTAAGATATGCTTTCTCTGAATAGGACCAAATAGTTTAAAGCTTTGTTGGCTCAGGTTTCCTTAGTATAATGGAAGAGTTGTTCACCAGCCTGGGAAATATTTTGTACTTGATAGGGTGTAAGGCAAATCGCATGAATACAGGGATCACAGGCAAGTAGAGACTTGTCTCTAAAAAGTACCACCTCCTCAGCCAAAAGGTCTGAGGGAGAGGAGGCTTCATCCCAGTCTTCCTTTCCCTGGCTGGTTGAATGTCCTATATTAGCATCCATCCTGGTGTTGTGGATTCCTGTGGAAAAACACAAGCATATCCTTGCCTCTATGTCAGCAAGGGGACAGGTGACTGTCATTATGATGTTAGGGGATCTTTCCACTGTACCAATGGAAAAGGAGTACTGCTGGGTATGAAAGCCCAATGTTTATAGGCAGGGCTTAATCTGTAATTATCAAAGCTGAGGAAGTTTAGGGGAAACTATGTCTCAACCATCGTCATGTGAAGGTCACATTTGGACTTTGGGGAAGGACTTCCTGTGTGAGCAGCAGTCCTTAAATTGTGGGTGATCTCCCTTTTAAGCCTCAGGTCTGGCCATGTGGGCCTAGGGAAGAAGCTGCAAGGCAGGGGATTGTCAGAGACCAACCACAGGAGGCTGCAAATGTGAGGGAGGGTTGTAAGTGTGGAAGAGGTAGGGCTGTAGTGTCCCTGGCACAAAGTTAATTCCATGGGTACTGGAGAGTGGTGAGGCTTGCAGTTAGCCCTAGACATTTAGACTGCTATGACAGATGCCTCATCACCATCAGAGGAGTCTGCCAAGGCCAACAGGGCTGGAGGAGAGGCAGTTATGTGCACATTCACATATGCCTGTTCCTGACAATGTTTATTGTGAACGGCAATAACTTCCTTTAAGGAAAAAGATATTAGACTACTGATCATGTGAAGCCAAATCAGAACAAAAGAGATTGGGGGAGGGGGACTAGCCCAGAATTTACCATGCATTTATGGGCCTGAAAGAAAACCCTTGTTCATACATCAGGTCCCCACATGTTTTCAGAGAGATGCATGGGAATAGAACTGCTGCCTCAGTCCAGAATGGTTCCAGATATGAGAACTTGACATTCATAACCCTGTGGACAAGGAGGAACCTAAGGGATATTATTTGGGACTCCATGCAGTAGGAGGTGAAGGTTAAATTAATAAGAAAGGGAAAAATGGAGGAAGAAGGAAAGTATATTTGGACTCAGGAGCTTTGTGCTTAATGGAGGACTTCCATGTTCATTAGACCACAGCTGTATGGCCACATGGTGGCTCCAGTGGAGGAAGGCCAATCTCTGGGAGTGAGGGAGGAAGTCTTTGGTTCCATCTCCTGAATGGTCAGTTTTATATAGAAATGGATCATGTACTCTGCTGATTTCATGTGAACCTTCTCTGGTTTTAATTGATCAAATAAAGGATAAAGCCTAGAATTAGGTATTGGAAATGAAAGATGGAACTGGAGGTTTTAGAGAGGGAGAAGAGAGGAAGTAGGAGTAGCAGCCAAGGAAACAGAAGACACACAGGAAGTCAGAAGAAAAGGAGCAGAAAGGAAGATGGAGAAGAACCACGTGGCCTGGAGAAGCTGCAAGTAGCCAGGGATCTTATAGCTGGAGAATAGAGAAGTTCAGTGGTGAGTCTGCCCATCAAGGCATGCAGCTTATAAATATTGCAACTGAGTTGTGTGTTCTTTGCACAGGCTTATTGGCATTGGAGATTTTCTGAAACAAACTGGTACCCAACATATCGATTACAACCCACCTAACCAGAACAGAAATAAAAGTCCACTGCCCCACCATCTAAGGCTCTTAGGCTGCAGCAGCCTGGGGATTGAAAACTGACTGGGTCTGTAGGGCCTAAAGAGAATTCTAGAAAAGCTACCTCTCCAAGCCCCTGGCAGGCAGCAAATGCTAGGGGCAGCACCCCAGCTTGGACCTAGACTTGGGCAGCACCACGTAGGATTCCCAGGGATGGACAGGGGTCCCTGGAACATAGCTGTCTGCATGGTACTTTTCTGGCAGACACAGTGAGCTGATGGGGCAACTTACCTGAAAGATAAGATAAGTTTTCTGTGTTCACTCCTCCCTTACCCTCAAAGTCTACACAGGACATGGGAGAGCCATACCACCTCTCATGACTGCTTGAGCTGCAGGCTGTCTGAGATCAGCACATGTACATGCTCCAAACTGCAACCGAAACAAAAGACAGAAAGCTGACTCAGAAGCACAGAAGCTGTTGGTCTTTCTACAGTCAGCCCTTCCCTGTGAATGAAATAATCTGTACACAGCCAAATATTAAACTGAGTGTGGGGACCCCAATGGGAAAGTTAGGGCAAGTACTGTAGAAGCTGAAGGGCTTTGGAACCTCATAGGAAGAACAACAATATCAACCAACCAGAGCCCTAAAACTTCCAGGGACTAAACCATCAACCAAAGTGTACACATGGGGTAATGATGGCATCAGCTGGATATGTGGCAGAGGACTGCCTTATCTGGCACCACTGGGAGGGTAGCCCCTTGGTCCTATAAAACCTTGATGACCACAGGATAGGAAAATGCTAATGCGTTGAGGCAGAAGTATGTGGGTGGGTGGGGGAGCACCCACATAGAGGCAGGAAGGAGGGAGGAGGGCAATAAGGGGCTTGTGCAGGGGAAACTGGGAAAGGGGATAACATTTCAAATGCCAAAAAATAAAATAACCAATAAAAATAAATAAATAAATAAATAAATACTCCAAGAAGACTGCAGTGTCATGAATCAAACAGCAGTGGGAGACTTAGGTACAAAGGGCTAAAAAGAAATAATAGGGACCATACATTGATAATAAAATATATACACACATATACATATGTGTGTGTGTGTGTGTGTGTGTGTGTGTGTGTGTGTGTGTTTGCAT
>NW_021607299.1:0-7051 GCF_004785775.1 Grammomys surdaster | reverse complement strand
CGAATACCCAGGTCTTGACGTGTGTCTGTCTTCTAATAACCACACATTGTTAGGATTCGAGCGCAGTTTGGACAGACAACACCAAAGCCGATCCGATCCGGTTCCAAGGGAAGGGGTTTATTTGGGGAAGGGAGTGGGAGAGAGGAACGGGAAGATGGCGAGTGAAGAAAAGACGAAGAGAGAGAGAAGTAGAGAGGAGTAGAGGCCGGCCATGACCACGTGGAGAGAGGGGGAAGAGAAGGGGAGAGGGGAGAGGATAACCTGCAGGTGCTCAGGGTTGAGGAGCAAGAGAGAGAGGAGGGGCCAAGCAGCCCCTTTTATAGTGGGCAGGGTTGCCTGCCTGTTGCCAGGTAACTGTGGGGCGGAGCATACCTGGCTGTTGCCAGGTGACTCTGGAGGTGGAGTTTAACAGATTGCTAACATTCCCACGTTTTGGTTTAATTAAAAGGAAAAATTAGAAAGAGGTGACGGCGAAGCAGGAATAGGGTCGTTGTGAAATCTGGCTACTTCCTGCTGGCATTGGGGGCGACGTGTCTCTAGGGGGAACCTAGAAGAATGGATATGGGGGATGTTTGTCCCGTCTTAGAAGAGCTGGCTGTTTTCTGATGTCCAGGGTCAGGTCCAGTAGAAGCAGCTGTGTCTGTGTGTGTGGCAGGAGATGGAGCATCTGAAGGTTGCTTCTCTGGAGCTGTACTGGATGCACCTGGACTTGACAAGATGTAGGAAATAAGATTAAGAACACTTGGAGAAAGAATTTTTTTTTTAAGATGTATATTTGAAACCCAGAGGGATCCCACCCTTTATTATAGGTAGTAAGTAGGAATTTTAGGCAGATGTACTTATCTGGATGGCATCCATGAGATCTAGGACTGAAAAATGAGAAGTCCCTGAGGGGATAGTAGAGAGAAGCGTGTAAGGGTTAGCTACGACAGGATGGAGGGGAACTACGGCAGAGTTAATGCGTCTCAGATCTTGAACCAGGCGATAGGTGCCATTAGGTTTCTTAACTGCCAGTATAGGGGTGTTAAAGGGGGAAGAGGTAAGTCGAAGGAGTTTTTTCCTTAAGAGGTCAGCAATGATAGGCTTAAGTCCCCTGAGGCTCTGGAGAGAAAGAGGGTATTGTGCTTGGCAGATGTACCTGGTAGAGTCCAGTAACTGGATGACAACAGGAGAATGATGTTTAGCAACAGAGGGGTTCTGGACATCCCAAACGCGGGGGTCCACCTGAGAAGCTGGTAAGGGAAATAACATGTTCGTGTTAGTAGGGTGATTGGCTAAAAGGAGGAGCAGAGGAACTGCTGGCGAGCTTGGGCTTAAGCGAATTGGTGGAGCAAAGGAAATAGAAGCTCCCAACTTAGCTAAAATATCTCTTCCTAATAAGGGGACAGGACATGTAGGCACTACCAAAAAGGAATGGGTGAGAGGCACACCCCTAAAAATGCAACTAAGTGGGGGAGTCTGGTGAGGAAGGTAAGGTTGTCCTCCTACCCCGACAATCGGAGAACGCGAAGGTGAAGTGGGTCCCCAAAACTCCGTCAGGACTGAGTATGTGGCCCCAGTGTCCAAGAGGAAGGAGATGGTTTTCCCGCACACCATAATCTCTACCCGTGGCTCTCTGCTAGTGATGGGCGTGGTCGGGTCAAGAGAGCTTGGGGCCCGTCAGTCCTCCATAGCCAAGCCTAGAAGGTCAGTTGAAGGGTTTTCTGGGAGCGATGTCCCTCTGTTTTGAGCAACATGAGGGCAGTCGGTCCCCCAATGTCCCTTCTGATGGCACTTGGGACATGGTCCCCTTGGCTTGCTGGGGTTAGGACAGGCTTTTACCCAATGACCATGTTGACCACATTTATAGCAGGGGCCAGGTGGTGGTCTCTGAGCCTTCAAAGACCAGCGGTCTGGGGTAGTGGCTGAGGCTGGTCGGACAGCCTTTGCCAGCATGTGGTATTTCTGTTTACGGGCTTTCTCATCTCTCTCATGGTACACTTTGAAGGCCAACGCCAAGACTTCTGCCTGTGGAGTTAGGGGCCCCCTCTCCAATCGCCTAAGTTTAGCTTTTATGTCGGGGTAGCTCTGGGAGAAAAAGTAGGTCATAAGGAGTTGCTTACCTTCTGAGCTTTCAGGGTCCAGATTAGTATATTGTAGTAGGGCCTTTGTAAGGCGTTCTAAGAATTGAGATGGATTTTCTTGTTTATCTTGGACAACCTCCTGAAGTTTCTCAAAGTTAACCGGCTTTAACGCCGCCTTCCTCAGGCCTGCCAAAAGACATGTTATAAATCTATCTCTGGCTAAGATACCACCTGCGGAGTTATAATCCCATCGAGGGTCCTGGTCAGGAACGGCTTCTGATCCAATTGGATAAGTCCCGTCTGTTTGATGGATCTGATCTGCATGCACTTTTGCCTCATCCCAAACTCGCCTGCGTTCATCTGGAAGTAGGTTATTAGTTAAAATCATGTGTACGTCATGATAGGTAAGGCTGTAAGACTGAGAAATATATTGAAATTCTTTAATGAAGGCAGAAGAGTTAGAGGTGTAGGAGCCCAATCTTCTCTCTATCTGGGAGAGTTCACTCAGCGAGAAGGGAACGTGTACCCTGACCAAGCCATCAACACCAGCTACTTCCCGTAGGGGAAGAACAGATGCTGGTTTCAGTGTCCCTGGAGGAGAAGGGGTAGGACCCTTAGCTTTGGAACGTGTGATAGGAGGAGTGAAAGTTGGTGCCAGTGTAGGATGGTTAGCATGGCCTGTGGCTGACACGGAAGGGGGGGAGAGGTCTAGAGAGGTCGAGCCAGTGGACTCAGGGGCGCCCTGGTGAGAAGAAGAAACTGAGGTAGCAGTTTGGGTTTTAGGCGGCATGGAAACAGGCTTGCGACGGAGGGGAGGGGGTTCAGCTGGGTCTAGAGGTGTGTGGTCGTCTGGGGGTTGAGCAGGTGTCATTGCCAAGAGAACCTTAGGTGTAGAGCAGGTGGAGTACATAGAAGGGGAGTAACAGAGGTAAATAAATGCATGGATATAGGGGATTTCCTTCCATTTACCGGACTGTTGGCAATATGTATTAAGACTCCATAAAATAATGGGGTCTAGGGTGCCATTACGTGGCCACGTGGTCATCCCATTGTCTAAAGGGTACCCAATCCAGACTTTATTGCAAAGACGTATTAATTTGGAAGGTCTCAACTCAGGCGTTAATCGTAAAGATTTGAGGTTTTTCAGTAGACAGCCCAGTGGGGTGTCCGCCGGTATGGACGAAGACGATGAACCCATTGAGTGAGTTACCAAATTTAGCTTAGCGTCCTAAACTAATCTTTGGCAACAGAAATCAGGCACTGCTTATAATAATCGGGCCGTCGCGCGATTAAATAAGGGCCTCGACTGGGCTAACCCACCAGAAGTTAGCCAGTCAGGAGATAGCTCGGCTGGTACCAGCTTTTTGTGGAGCTGCAAGAGCTGAGGAGGGGTTACGAGCTATTCCGAGAGGGGAAATCACTCAATCGGTTCAAGGTCCTAGTTGAATAGCAGTTGTGGTTCGGCTAGAGGCCAGATACATGTGCTGGGGCAAAAACCAGCCCTGTGGTCCAGGAAGCGGTGGCCAGACGCAAACCCGGAGTCCAGGGCCCCTCACACGAACCAGAAGCTCCCTATGGATTAAAAGCCGGTGTGTGCATGAAATTGTGCAGTCCGGTACTTGGAAGGTGGAACCGAACCAGGGACCTGTGTGTCTGTCTGGGTATCTAGGCCACACGGCAGAGCACCGACTGGGGGAGGGGTGGGCCGAAACGGCACAGCTCACGTGGTGGAAGTTCGGTGAGTCTCAGCAGACACGGTGAAAACGGCGGGCTGCGCAGCGGTGTAGCAGTCACGGGCTGGTGGAGCTGAGGCTGAAATGGCGGTATGGCTGTAGTGGCGGGAATGGCGGACCACGTGGGCCTCGGCGGCGGCAGTGCCGAGAGCTGTGCTCGCGGACGAGCTGCCCGGTGCTCCGGGGAAATCGGCTTCCCGGCCAATGCACCAGTGTTAGGATTCGAGCGCAGTTTGGACAGACAACACCAAAGCCGATCCGATCCGGTTCCAAGGGAAGGGGTTTATTTGGGGAAGGGAGTGGGAGAGAGGAGCGGGAAGATGGCGAGTGAAGAGAAGACGAAGAGAGAGAGAGGTTGGGGGTGGTCCCAACTATTTAAGTGGGTGATGACGTGTGTAATTTCCCAGGTGTAGGTGAGTCAGGTAGGTGAATTCTGGGAGTGGTTGTCCCAGCAACGTAGGAGTCGCAGGCCCCTGAATATGATGTCACCGGGTTCAGACTTATACTAACATACCCCACTTTTTCTTATTATAAAAAAGAAAAAAAAGGAGAGGGGAAGCCTATGGTGAAAGGGGGATCGGGCGTCGTGTCTCTCTTAAACTACTTCCTGCTGTGTAGGGGCGTAGTCCGTTGGGGGAGGAGCTGGTTTTTTTCCACCATCGGGGCCCATTCTGTGGATGTGTGTACCAGGCTCTTCTGTGGACAGCAACTGGTGATCGTTTCCCAAAACGGTATTTCTTGGGGGTGCTGGCGAAGACCATCTTCTTTGGCTGTCAGGACACCTGGCATCTGTCGGTTCTGAAGCACCACGGCTGGAATCTCACGGGCTCCATGTGTAGAAACCGGTGTCTTGCAATGTTGGTAGAAGAAGTGGTTGGTCCGCGAACCTTAGCATATGTATCTGAAAGGACCAGTACTCTTGTATCTGGGCAAGAGGAAGCAAGTACAGAGGACATAACATTTAGATGGGATATCAGATATAGGAATGGTCCCTGGATGTAGTTTGGGTTGGTTCTTGGCATCCGGCTATGGAGCAGTTTCTTGACCCTGTTTGGAAAGACTGTTATCTGTGAGTGTCTCTCAAAACTCTTACATCCAGATGTAAGGGCTGACCTGGATAGGAATAAACAGCAGGGAGAGGACGAGAAACACATGTCTAGTCCTGTGGGGTCAAGCTCGGCTGTCGGAGTGGAGTCTCATTTTCTGGGATTAAGGACAAGGTGGGTGGTCTCGATGTCCTCTGGAGTTTAATAGAGCACGGTCCTGTTAGAGTCGACGTGTATGAAGGAGAATTGATTTTAGATGGGGGGGTGAAGGGCTTAAGGTGAGACAGGTGAACCCAATGAGGGAGTCCTTCAAGTTTAGCAGCTGTAGGGGTCACGAGGATTACCTTAAAAGGACCCTGCCATTTGGGAGAGAGAGAGGTGAGGGCCGATGGTCTGGAGGGGAGAGAAGTACTTGGTCTCCAATGTTGACAGGCAGTGGACAGGAGACAGTGTGTGATCGAGGTAGATGGTGGTCAGCAAAGTTCCACAGGAGAGAACGAAGGTGACAAAGTAATGGGGTGAGCAGATGGTCTGGGAGGGGGGAACACTTAGGTGAAAGACCAGGAGTTAGGACTGGACGTCCATACATGAGTTCAAAAGGTGAAATGAGGAGAGGTCGCTTGGGAAGGGCTCGTAGCCTGAAAAGAGCCAGAGGTAGGAGTTTTACCCAGTCAAGGTGAAGTTCCTGTGACAGCTTGACAAGAGTGGTCTTTAAAGAGCGGTTAGTTCTCTCTACCTTACCTGAAGATTGAGGGTAGTAGGGAATATGAAAATTCCAGGGGATGTCTAGGGCCTTAGATAGAATTTGAGAAACTTGGGAAGTAAATTCAGGTCCATTGTCTGACTGGAGGGAGGTGGGGACACCAAAACGGGGGATGATCTCTCTGAGGAGGAGATCAGAGACTGTCTGAGCCCTTTTGTTAGTTGTGGGAAAAGCCTCTACCCAGCCTGAGAAGGTGTCTACCAAGACCAGGAGGTACTTGACACGTTTTACAGCAGGCATGTGGGTAAAATCAAGTTGCCAGTCGGTTCCAGGTAGGGAACCTCTGGCCTGGTGGGTAGGAAAAGGAGTGTTACGATACCTTGAGTTGGGATCTGACATCTGACAGGTTTTGCAAGAAGCAGTGATAGATTTTAGGAAACTTAAGTCCTCAGGAGTAGGCCGTAGGTGGGTCTTAACAAAATAAGACAACGCTTGGCTATTAGGATGAAAGAGTTGGTGAAGATAGGACAGGGTTTGACGAATGTCAGGAGGTGTAGGTGGGGATGTGGGTTGTAGTGTAAGAATCTCCTTGGGAGAGTGAGATGAGTCTAAGCCCCTAAGGGCTGCGGCTCTAGCTGCCTCATCAGCTCGGTTGTTTCCCTTGGAGACTATAGAGTCATCCGTGCGGTGGGATCTGCAGTGGACAATCCCAATAGCTGTGGGGAGATGGGAGGCCTTTAGCATGGCCATAATCTGGTTTGCATTAGTTACTGATCCTCCTTTTGTGGTAAGTAACCCGCGCTCCTTCCAGATAGCAGTATGGGACAGGAGGATATGGAAAGCATATTTGGAATCTGTGTAAACGCTGAGGGATTGTCCCTGTGCCAACTGGAAGGCACGGGTAAGGGCTATTAATTCAGCCTGTTGGTTGGTGGTATGAGCAGGAAGGGCCTGTGCCTCCACCACCTTGGTGTCAGACACTATGGCATAGCCAGCTTTCCTGACCCCTTCGTGAAGAAAGGAGCTTCCATCTGTATACCAGGTAAAGGTGGCTTGAGGCAATGTGCCCTCCTGTATGTGTGAAGGATGAGGTAATAGTTCTTCTAAGGTTTCAGTGCAGGAGTGAGATAGAGAGTAGTCAGTGTTAGGTTGGGGAAGAAGATTGGAAATATTAAGAGGTGGGCATGATTGAAAGGTGAGGGTGGGGTCTTCTATTAGAGCTACCTGAAGAGAAAGAACCCTGCAGGGAGGTAGAGTCTGTAAACCTTTATAAGTTAGGAGCTGTGACAGGCTGTGAGAAGAGAGGACAGTTATAGGCGAACCCAGGGTTAGTTTCTTTGATTCTCGAATAAGGAGTTCAGCAGCTGCTAAGGTACGAATGCATGGTGCCCATCCCTGGGTGGTTGGATCTAGTCTTTTTGACAAGTATGCTACAGGTGCAAAAGATGGTCCCAGTTGATGACCTAAGACTCCAAGGGCAAATCCCTCTTTTTCAGTTACGTAGAG
>NW_021607298.1:0-3548 GCF_004785775.1 Grammomys surdaster | reverse complement strand
TTTTTTTTTTTTCTTTTTGGTTTTTCGAGACAGGGTTTCTCTGTGTAGTTCTGGCTGTCCTGGAACTCACTCTGTAGACCAGGCTGGCCTCGAACTCAGAAATCCACCTCCCTTTGCCTCCCAAGTGCTGGGATTAAAGGCGTGCGCCACTACCGCCTTGCTCATTGATACTTTTTTATTTAAAGTACTTTTAACTCCCTTAAAACTTTCTCTGCGGGCTGGGCGGTGGTGGCGCACGCCTTTAATCCCAGCACTTGGGAGGCAGAGGCAGGCGGATTTCTGAGTTCGAGGCCAGCCTGGTCTACAGCGTGAGTTCCAGGACAGCCAGGACTATACAGAAAAACCCTGTCTCAAAAAAAAAAAAACAAAAACAAAAAAAAAAAAAAACTTTCTCTGCTTTTTGAAAGATGGCCATGAATTTGTATAGAATTGTTCCTACTTTTAAATTTTTATTTTATGTGTATGAGTCTTACCTGTGTGTATGTTTGTGTACCATGGAAGTTAGAATTAGACACTAGATCCCATAGAACTGGAGTTATACATGATTGTGAGCCACCATGTGGGTGCTGGGCAGCAAACCTGTAAGTTTGGAAGACAAGCAAGTGCTGTTGGTTACTGAGCCAACTCTCCAGACCCTCACTTTTGTTTGATTTTGTTGCTGTTGCTGTTTTTTTGGGTATAGGGTTTCTGTAGCTTTGGTTCTCCTAGAACTCATTGTATAGACCAACTGGCCTGAAACTTTCAAAGATTATCAGCCTCTGAGCCACCACATCTGACTTTTACTTTTAAATTGTTTTATGTGTATGAGTGTATTTTGGTTATATAGTAGTTGACCATGTAACCTATGTGCCTGGTGCCTGTGGAGGCTGGGAGGGGATGTTGGATTTCCTGGACCTGTAGTTCCAGTGGTTTTGAGCTGCTATGTGGGCACTGGGAATAGAATCCAGGTCCTCAACAAGAGCAAGGAGTATTCTTAACAGCTGAGCCCCTCTTCAGTCCACACTACCCCTCACTTTTGATTTACGAAGATATTTGGCTTTGTAGTTTCTTCTAACTTGCAGTGGTGACATACACTTTTAATCCCAGCACTTGGGAAGCAGAGACAGGTGATTCCTGGATGGAGGACAGTTTGGTCTACAAAGTGAGTTCCAAGACAGCCAGGCCTACACAGAGAAACTCTAAGAAAGCACACAAAACCAAATACAGCTAAGCCAGAGTCTTGTGTGAGTGCTGTACTACCTTTCCAGCAGCTTGCCATTGCAGTCTGCTGGGCTCCCTGCTCTCCACTTGCATCTGCGCTGATCCCAGGGTAGGACACGGTTATTCACGTCACTCTCGGATGTAGTTGATGCACTGGTTTTCTGTCTTAGAGTCTGCAGTTAGATGAGGCTCCTGATAAACCTTTACTCAAACAGACCCATGTTTTATTCAAAGTAGGAAAAGAACCAGCAACAGTGAGAAATCCCTCCTGTCAGTCAAATGAGGGGAGAAGTCTGTCTCATCAGCCTGCTGCCTGCCGTCCGTAACAGTAGCAGTTCATGGTGTCACTACCCAGGGTGCTTTCAGCTTCTCACAGATTTGAGACCAGAGGCCATTATCGTGTCGTATTAATATTAATAAGCATTACATATTGCCAATTCTCTTTGCAAAATGAACACATGTTGCATGGATATTGTAAGTCACTAAATCACTGTAGGAACTGCAGGCCAGGACATGGCAACATATGAAGGAGCCCTAAGATTTGTAACTGACAGCATAGTACATGCTGCACATGTAGCCTTAGTAACTGAGGGAGTACCAGGATTGACTGAACCAGCAGTTACTTTACCCCTCTATAATTTAGTTTATTTCCTTTCTCTCACTACTGTTAGGTAGATCTTTAGACTTTGTAGCAATGACTTAGCTACACTGAAAGCTGTTTATCTTTAAGTTCATTTTGTTGAGAGCAGCCATGTCCTAGGTTGAAGTGTGAGTTCAGGTTGCATCTGCTACTCTCTCTGGAGCCAGGCACTGAACAAGAACTGTTCTGCTCTCAGAGTTTTTCTTCTCTCCATATCTGTAGTCTGACCTGCTTACACCCCCACATCATCTCCAGTGCAGCCAGCAGGGAAGGTCCCGGCTCTCATGTCTCCTCTCTAGGCTCTTCTCAACAGGCCTTCCCATCTGACAAGCAGCTTCCAGAGGTGGTGGTGGGACGATTTACCTTTAGGAAGCAGATCGCCATCCATACCTGTATACCCCAGACAGGGAGGTCTGGTTGGTGTGGAGGAGACAGGCCCCAGTTGCCAGACCAGTTAGAAGTCATGGCAAAGAGAAGTGGTAACTGCTCCCTTCTAACCCTTTCTGTCTCAGAGAGACATGAACAGGAAATACTGTTTGGGACGGTCATTGTTGTATCCAAGTCCTGCCTTTTGAATGACTTCCTAGAAATGATAAACACTTTTCTTTTTTTGAGTCCCCTTTTCAGCACATTAACAATATTTTATACCAAGCAAGGGGTGACCATATTTACTACAAGACCAAAGTCATTAACATTTATTAATCTTTATTAAAATTTTAATTTTTTTTTTTTTGAGACAGGGTTTCTTTGTGTAGCCCTGGCTGTCCTAGAACTTGCTCTGTAGACCAGGCAGACCTCAAACTCAGAGATCTGTCTACCCTGTCTCCTGAATGGTAGAATTAAAGGCATACACCACCACCTTCAGACATAAAATTTTTTGTTTTATTTGTTTGCATGTGTGTATGTGTGTGAGTGTGTACTGTGACATGCATTTGGAGGTTAGAGGACAACTTGGTGTCTTAGTTTGGGTTCTTATTGCTGTGATAAAATACCATGACCAAAGCAACTTGAAAAGGGTTTCCAAGCCAGGTCTGAGGAGAATGGAAGTCCTGGTTGAGGGAAGATGATATACTCTTATCTGAGATTGGGCACAGTGCTCAGCCCTGAGGTGGGCTTATTGGCTGGTTCCCACAGCAGTGCTTTGTCAGGTTCCAGTTTTATCCTGCCCCAGCTGTGCATTCTGTTTGGTGGTGTTTTACTTTGCAGCACTGGGGATGGAACCCAGGACTTTGTGTACCCTAGGTAAGGGTTGTTTCAGTAAACAGCGTTCCTAGTCCTTGTTCTTGCTCTTTGGAAGACATAATCACCTCCAGGGTTACCTGGCTTCAGGTACTTCAGAAGGACCCTGGCTGTGTCTTCTCCAAGTACTTACTCCCAGCATGGTCTGCAGTTTTCCATTCTTGGGAGACTAGAAGTCATATACTGATGGTGATGTCCATGAATTTGATTATTTTTTCAGTCCCTTCCACCATGGAAAACCCAAGGAGAAAAATCCAAACTTTGTGAACAAGTCAGCTGTCAGCAGAATTTAGCTTGAGTCAAGTTTCTGTCTGAGCAAGGCCTGTCTCTCTGGGGTAAATAAATGATTGTCCATCCTCCTGATGGCTTCCACAGACACAAGGTTCTCTGGGGTTTATACTGCTGAAGTTGGAGCTGTGGCTCAAGATACAGATTCTCAAACTGCTGAGAGTAGGGCTTCAATATACCA
>NW_021607297.1:0-4430 GCF_004785775.1 Grammomys surdaster | reverse complement strand
AAGATACTGAAACAATTCTCTGGACAGATTAGTTACACGAGCAAAGTTTTTATATTGTACACTGGTGATGTAAAGTGTACCCAGTTTTCTCTCACATCTCAATTGGGCTAATTGAAAGAGGATATCTAATCTCTCTCTCATTAAATCAAGGCGTTGATTAAGGATCATTAGCCCGCCTTTTAGTTGGGTACTGGCGGAGGTTTTGAAGGTTAACAGTCTCTGCCACTGTGGCTGACAATTGGGTGTAGTGCCCACCTGAACAGAAGTTGACATAGCAATCTCAGTGGCAGTGGCGGTAATGGCACTAACTGATGTCGTCGTCACTATGGCTGTAGTTATACCAAAATCTCTTTTTTGTCTAAATAATGACAAAGTGGAAGGAGTCTCCACGGGGATGGGAACCCATCGCGTGACTCTGGCAACCATAGCGTAAGTGAATCTTTTAGAATTCCAACACTGGGACATCTAGCAGGTTTTATTGGTACAATTCTTAAAGATGGAATTTGATAAAATAAACAAAAATACTAGGAACCTGTATCCCTTGGATCAGTACAAGGGCTATCATCAGAGCCTGGAGGGTCTGCCTGGATGTCACCTTCCAGTATCGCGAGTCGTCGCGTCAGCCGCTCTGGTAGCCAAAATGGATTGTCTTCTTCCTGTGGAAAGACAAAGCGCTCCCCTGGCTTTTATTAAAATAGAATCTGGACCTTTTCATTGTCCGGTCAAGATGTCTTTTTATTTGACCATTTCTTTTGGCCTGTCAAGCTGAAAATGAGGTTTTAGCCAATTAATCTCTGTTAACAACTTTTGAGAATCACTTTTCTGGAGCAACAAGTACTCTAAAATCTTAAAGCTCATTGTACTAGAGCAAGGGCTTGTAGAAAAACTCCTTTAGAGAGATCAGCCAATAAAATATACAATGAATAATATATACTGAGAGATTTAAACGCTTTAACCTTTTGTATTAAAGCAACAACAAATTTTTTAAGGCCATTAATTATTCTTTGAGGCAAGCTTTTTTTTAATGAATGGCTACATGGGCTCTCAAAAATTCACAAGCAATTTCACTTAATGCAAACCTCTCACCTTTACCAGGAGGTAAAGGAACTGTATAGAACAATCTTTTAAATCTATAATAATTTTATATGCATTTACTTGAATGGCAGCTGGAGTAGGCAAGTCAGGCTGTAATGCCCCATTAGTTTTATAAATCTTAAATTTGAACTTTCTCTGTGTAGCCCTGGCTGTCTTGGAACTCACTCTGTAGACCAGGCTGGCCTCAAACTCAGAAATCCGCCTGCCTCTGCCTCCCAAGTGCTGGGATTAAAGGCGTGCGCCACCACCGCCCGGCCTAGTGTTTTTTGAATTAATTGAATAACCAACTCCTTTTAGCTGAGTTAAGTATCAGATAAAGCCAAGCTGAAGGCAATCTCGTCTTCTAATAATTGTTAAATAGCTGTCTGAAATCCAAGCTCTTGTCTCATCTACTCTGTTACAGTCTTAATTTAAATGTAAATGTTTAATCTTGGCCTATATCCTGAGGCCTGGCCCAAGGATTATCTTTTCTGCACCAAGGACAGGTTTGTCAGGTAACCTTGGACACCTGACTGTTGTTTAAGCCTCTGTTCCTGGGACAGTCACTTTAAAAACTATCTAAATTTCCACATTTAAAACACTCCCCATCTCTATGGCTCTGTGCAGTTATGGCCAGACCCTGATTGTATGAGGGTGCAATTTCATTGCAAAGACAAGTATCTAAGTCTGTCTTTGCTTGTATGTTCTGAGGGCTGTGTGGGCAGTTCAACCTGATTAATATCACACTGACCTTGTCTTACAAGTATGTTAAGATCTCAGTCTGTATGTCTTAATTTAAATGTAAATGTTCTAAATCTCTAGCAGGCCAGCATTGTATCACAACTTGTTATAAATATTTTTATTTAACTCTACCTGCTGTCCCCCTTTCTATAACATGGGCGAATCAAAAAAAAAATTTAAACTCAAGATTACAACTGCCAACTGTAGCCAATGGAATACTGGCAGTTTAACTAAATTTTTAAATATCTTTTGTAACATTAGAGTGTAACCATTAATTTTGAGAAGCAAAAGCAGAACCAATTTAAACAATCTATTTTCTCTAAAATCAACACCAAGTAGACCACTCCTATGCTACAAAGTTTTGCCGCCAATTCTCTACACATGAATGCATGAAGCAGCTTTTAATCTCATTGAAGAGACATTGGTCTAAAATCTTACTTTCTATATACCTGGTTTCTGAACGACTCCAACACTGAGCTAGTTCCACGCCACCTTTCGTTACCAAAGTTGTAAATTTCTAATCACACCCAATAATTTAAGCCAATAGTCTATAACCAAGACATGTAGAACATTTTTATACTTTTAAAACCAATTAGAAACAACAATGAAATGGCTATATATCTTATTTTTAGATCAAACAAAATTTCTTGTCTTTCTAGCTGTAATTTCAAGAGAAAAGCACCTTGTCACAGAGGTTTTTCTAGGACAAAACGACTCTTAGCTTCTTTATAAAACCCAAAATGTTGCTGGTCTCTTTTAAAAGCAGCTTATGTCAACCTCAATTCCTGAAAAGACTTTAGCTCCCAAAGGTTGGATCAAGCAGTTTTAACGATCTTTCTTTTTGAACACGTAACAAACACAGAACATTTAGACAACGAAACAAAAGGCAAACACAAACACGTGGACATTGGCGCGCCAAGGACAGACAACAAAAAAGGACTCTAAGAGCTACAGAGAATTTCAGGACGTCTCCCGAATTCTCTGCTTCTAGATGAACTCTGAAATAGCCTTTTCATTCTTTTTTGTTGACACAGCTCAGAGAGAGGGCACCTGTATTTTTTAAAACTCTTTCTCTCTCATATTTAAGATGTAACTTTTCATCTCGTTCATTGGAGATGCAGCTAATTTAACACTTCAATACCCTGCTTTCTAATTCCTTTTAACCCTGCTCTTCCCGCCTGAAGCGGCTTTTAGGCTGCAGGGAATGTCCGTTTAGAATTCTCTTGACCTATGTTTTTGCTGTCACCTCCTAAGCAAAATCGGCACTGGGCCAATTCCTCATTCACCTAGACTGTCTCCCCCAAACCACTCTTCTTGCAAACACAGCCTCCAATTGACCATCACTAACGCAAGCACTCGATCTCGTGGCGGCGGCCGTTCACCTGACTGGCATCTATCCTCCCCATCCATCTCTTCATCTGAGTCTTCTGACTCGGAGGAAATTAGCCCCTCCGACTCAGAGCTATCACGCCGTAAAAACCCCGGCTCCTTTACCAGATACAGATGTTCTACGGTTCTGGATTCACTCCACGCGTGGATGGCGAGCGGAGGGTCTTCTGAAAACGTGCCGGCGATGGTAAATTCTCCCGGGTTTTTCGGCACCAAATGTGAGGCGTGCGCGTGTAGTGGTCTCGCCGGCACGAACACGCGCACACACACACACACACACACACACACACACACCAGAATCCTTCCGTAGAAACACATTTATTCCCATAAACCAAAATGGTGGTAGAAGACGAAGAAGACGGAGAAAGGCACTGCTTTATACCCTAGAGCGGTGTAATCACCTCTGATTGGCTGCTTACTCGTAGCGCGCCAAACGCTGTGGGATGGGCTTTAACTTTGGCGGGCTTTACCATGGCGCATGCGCAGTTTACTTGTTTACTAGGAAGAATTATGGCTGACAGCGCCACCTAGCGATGGCGGACTTTGCCAGCACCTGCCGCGGCTCCCAACAATCTCACCTTTTATGATCTACTTCATTTTTACGTGAAGCTCTAAGCCATTTATCGCCTTCCTTGACACACATATGTTTGAATGCAGAACCCATTGCCACTCAAAAGAACTTAAAAGCCGTATGAATATGCCTACAGATTCCTTCAGGAATGTCTGTACTCATTCGGAGGGCTTTAGCTGCATGCCCCAAGGCAAGAGAGCTATCTCCTGAATATCCCTGGGCTTTGGGAAGAGCTTAGGCTCCTACCTCTCTAGAGATGTGTTTGTAGGCTGTCCCCAGCTTTGAGGCTCTATTCATCCTTTGTCCTGTTGTCCCCTGAGAGTCCTAGGTTCTTCCCCATAAGCAAAATGCCTCTAACCCTTTTCCCTGGCAAATGTACTTACTGGTTCAGAGATGAACTTTGTGTTCCACTTCTGGAAGAATAAAGGCATCACCCCTAAGAGAAAGGCATTTTTCCACTTGTGAGGAATTTTGATGAGTAAAGCTACTTCTGTCTCTATAATTCTGACTTGCAGCACATTTTCAGTATTGAGAGGTGTGGTATATTTGGAACTTCATATCCCCAGACAGCTCTTTATTTACTTTTTCTGTCTGAGACAGATATTGTGTTTCAGTTGTCTGTGTATTTTCTACGGAGCCTGCTCTCCTTATGATG
>NW_021607296.1:0-2001 GCF_004785775.1 Grammomys surdaster | reverse complement strand
TGATCACTATAAATCCCTGAGAGAATAGCTTGAAGAAAGGAAGGAAGAAAGCAGAGGTTAATTCTGGAGAGGTGATGCAGTTATGACATATCTGCTTGGAAATCACAGCAATATAGGAAGATAAAAACATTGTAGGCCAATGAGCTGATGCAATAAACTTACTTTTCCTTCAGCCAAACTTAATTTTCCTAATAAATGCACGGACTCTACACTCGGGACATAATTTATTCTTAATTATCTGGGGATTTGGTTAAAACTGAGTGAACTATTCTGCAAAGAATGCTTTGTTGAGAGTAGTATCTTAATTTTATACATCTGTCCATCTCAAGGGCACAGAAAAGATAATTAAATGAAAGCATTTTAATATTTTTATATATCAGCAAACTTTATTTGCTTCTGATGAGAGTATAACATGTTGCATCCATTATGGAAATAAATATGGCGCTTTCTCAAGAACTAAAATTAAAACTTGTGCATGACCCATTCTTGGGCATATACCCAAAGAACTCTAAATACCACCACATAGGTACTTAAGCATGCATGTTACTTTCGGTCAATTCACAATACCAAAAAAAACGGAACCAGCTTAGTTATTCAACAACAGATGAATGTGTGGTCCATTCATAAAATGGAATTTTATTTAATCATAAATAAAATAGTAAAACTTGTAGAAAAATAAATTGATTTGAAAATTACAACTTATTGAGTTAGGCTCAGAAAATAAGCAAAAATTGAATGCTTTCACGGATATTCTATTTTAATTTTTATATATGTGCAGATGTCTAGGGCACATGTATATGCATATGTATATTCATATGAGGTTGTGTTTATGAGTCTAGGCCATATAACTAGAAGCTAGAAAAGAGGCTTTAAAAACAGAAGATGTAAGAATGTATATGACATAAAAGGAAGAGGTCTAGTTGGAAAGGAAAGGTACTGGTTGGAGTTGGTTGGGAGAGAAGCAGGAAGGAAGATAAAAATGCAAATTATGCATGAAAATATCATAATGAAATGAATTATTGGCATTCTAATTTCAAAATAAAACATAGAAAACATAAAAATAGAATATTTTAATTAAAAAAATATAATTTAAACTAACACATATTTATAAAAGTAAATATATAATAGTTATAATGGTAGCATAAATAGTACCATAATAGTTATAATAGTCAAGTGAATATATAATAGTTATAATAGTAGCATAAATATATAATAATATATAATATATGATAGTTATAATAGTAGCATAAAGGGACATATAGAATGGTTTTTATAGTTCTCACTGGACTCCTATTTTCTTTACATTTTAAATTAGCCAATTTAATGCTCCATAATGTAGCCTTTGTGACACTTTGTCTAGATTTTTACTAAAAAAAATGTATATATACTTACATACCAAATTTTATTAAATATATATAATCTCTATCTCTCTCATCATCTGTTTCTATCTTTACCTCTCTCTCTCTCTCTCTCTCTCTCTCTCTCTCTCTCTATATATATATATATATATATATATATATATATATGTTTGTGTGTTTGTGTGTGTGTGTGTCTGTGTGTGTGTCTGTGTGTGTCTGTGTGTGTGTCTGTAGACATGGCAGAAGACACAGTAAGAGTTTAGCATATTATATGTTTTATATTTTTCTGCCTGCCCCTGTAAGTGCTGCAGGTGTGGCCGCAGTGTCACACATAGATAAAGAAAGAAAGAAGAAAGAAGAAAGAAGAAAGAAAGTCTATTTCTACAGTCAGTGTTCTGATCTATGAGCATCTGAATGATTAATTGCCTAACATTCCCTGAAAAAAAAAACAAGCCTGGGAGAACTACTAGGCAGCACCAGGGAACTTGGACAGGGAGCTAGCCTGAGATGACCACCAGTTTGGTTCCAGGAAGGCCTGGACAGCTCCCAGGTCAAGGAGCAAGCTGGATGCTAGAAGAACAAGATTTGAGACTATAAGCCCCGGTGGCTGTGAATCTGAGACAGAGGACCCTTGCATGTGGTC
>NW_021607295.1:0-5234 GCF_004785775.1 Grammomys surdaster | reverse complement strand
AATTCGTTATTAAATAAAGATATTGACAGAACTGGTTTTTAAATAAAGTTATTGACAGAATTGGTTTTTAAAGAAAGATATTGACAGAATTGGTTATTAATTAAAGATATTGACAGAACTGGTTATTAATTAAAGTTATTGACAGAATTGTTTACTAAATAAAGATATTGACAGAATTGGTTATTAATTAAATATATTGCCAGTAAGAATTGGTTATTAAATAAAGATAATGACCGAACTGTTTTTTAAATAATGATATTAATAGAATTGGTTTTTAAATAAACATATTGACAGAATTGGTTTTTAATTAAAGATATTGACAGAATTGTTTATTAAATAAAGATGTTGACAGAATTGGTGTTTAAGTAAAAATATTGCCAGAATTTGTTATTAAGTAAAGATTTTGACAGAATTGGATTTTTAAATAAAGATATTGAGAGAATAGGTTATTATATAAACATATTGACAGAATTGATTTTTTTTTTTGTTTTTTTTTTTTTGTTTTGTTTTTTGTTTTTCGAGACAGGGTTTCTCTGTATAGCCCGGGCTGTCCTGGAACTCACTCTGTAGACCAGGCTGGCCTCGAACTCAGAAATCCGCCTGCCTCTGCCTCCCGAGTGCTGGGATTAAAGGCGTGCGCCACCACCGCCCGGCCAGAATTGATTTTTAAATAAAGATATTGACAGCGTTGGTCCTTACTAATATATTGACAAAATTGGTTATTAAATAAAGATATTGAGTGAATTGGTTATTAAAAAAAGATATTGAAAGAACTGTTTATTAAGTAAAGATACTGACAGAATAGTTTTTAAATAAAGATATTGACAGAATGTTTTTTAAAATAAAGATATTGACAGAATTGGATTTTTAATAAAGATATCGACAGAATTGGTTTTTAAATATAGATATTGACAGAATATTTTTTTAAATAAAGATACTGACAGAATTGTTTGCTAAATAAAGTTATTGACAGAATTGGTTTTTAAATAAAGATATTGACAGATTTGGTTATTACATAATTAATCATTAAATAAAATATTGACAGAATTGGTTGTTAAATAAATACAACGACAGAACTCTTTAGTTAATAAAGATATTGACAGAATTGGTTATTATAGAATCGATTATTAAATAAAGATATTGACAATATTGGTTTTTAAATAAAGGTATTGACAGAATTGGTTTTTAAATAAAAATATTGACAGAACTGGTTATTACATTATTGATTATAAAATAAAAATATTGACAGAATTGGATATTGAATAAACATGTTGACAGAATTGGTTTTTAAAGAAAAATATTGACAGAATTGGTTATTAAATTATGTTATTGACAGAATTGGTTATTAAACTAAGATATTGATAGAATTGGTTAGGAGATAAAGATATTGACAGTATAGGTTATTACATAATTGATTATAAAATAAAGATATTGACAAAATTGGTTATTAAATAAATATATTCACAGAACTGGTTATTAAATAAATACATTGACAGAATAGTTTACTAAATAAATATATTGAGAGACAGAATTGCTTATTAAATAAATATATTGCGAGAACTGGTTTTTAAATAAAGATGTTGAAAGAATGGTTTTTAAAATAAAGATATTGACAGAATTGGTTTTTAAATAAAGATGTTGAAAGAATTGGGTATTAAATAAAGATATGGACAGAATTTGTTACTAAAAACAGATATTGACAGAATTGGTTACTAATAAAGATATTGACAGAATGGGTTATTAAGTAAAGATATTGACAGATAGAATTGGTTATTATATACAGATATTGATAGAACTGGTTATTAAATAAAGATATTGACAGAATTGGTTTTTAAATAAAGATATTAAAAGAATTGCTTATTAAATAATATATTGACAGAATTGTTTATTAAATAAAGATATTGACAGAACTAGTAATTACAAAATTGATTATTACATAACGATAGTGACAGAATTGGTTTCTAAATAAAGATATTGACAGAATTGGTGTATAAAGAAAGATGTAGACAGAATTGATTTTTAATAAAAAATATTCACAGAATTGGTTTTTAAATAAAGATATTGACAGAATTGGTTATTAAATAAAGATATTGAGTGAATTGGTTATTTAAAAAAGATATTGAAAAAACTGTTTATTAAGTAATGATACTGACAGAATAGTTTATTAAATAAAGATATTGACAGAATTGGTTTTTAAATAAAGATATTGACAGAAATGTTTATTAAATAAAGATATTCAGAGAATAGTTTATTAAAAAAATATATGGACAGAATTGGTTATTAAACCAAGATATTGACAGAATTGGTTATGAAATAAAGTTATTGAAAAAATTGGTTGTTAAATAAAGATATTAACAGAATTGGTGGTTAATTAAAGATCTTGACAGAATTGGTTTTTAAATAAAGATATTGACAGTATTGGTTATTGCTAATTGATTATTAAATAAAGATATTGACAGAATTAATTATTAACTAAAGATATTGACAGAATTTGTTATTAAATAAATATATTGACAGAATTGTTTATTAAATAAGAATATTGAGAGACAGAATTCGTTATTAAATAAAGATATTGACAGAACTGGTTTTTAAATAAATATATTGAGAGAATTGGATTTTAAATAAAGATGTTTAAAGAATTGGTTTTAAAAAAAATGATATTGACAGAATTGATATTAAGTAATGATATTGAAAAAACTGACTTTTAAAGATACTGACAGAATTTTCTTTTTAAGTAATAATATTGACAAAACTGACTATTAAATAATGATACTGACAGAATTTGTTTTTAAATATAGATATTGACAGAATTGGTTTTTAAATAATAATATTGACAAAACTGACTATTAAATAAAGATACTGATAGAATTTGTTTTTAAATAAATATATTGACAAAATTGGTTATTAAATAAAGATATTGACAGAACTGATTATTAAATAAAGATATTAACAGAATTGTTTATTAAAAAAGATATTGACCGAATAGGTTTTTAAATAAAGATATTGACAGAATTGGTTATTAAATAAAGATACTGTCAGAATTGGTTATTAAATAAAGATACTGACAGAATTGTTTATTACAGAATTGATTATTAAATAAAGATATTTACAGAATTGTGCAGTAAATAAAGATATTGACAGAATTGGTTATTAAATAAAGATACTGTCAGAATTGGTTATTAAATAAAGATATTGACAGAATTGTTTATTACAGAATTGATTATTAAATAAAGATATTGACAGAATTGTGCATTAAAGATATTGACAGAATTGGTTTTTCCACAAAGATATTTAAAGAATCTCTTGTTAAATAAAGATACTGACAGAATTGTTTATTAAATAAAGATATTGACAGAATTGGTTTTTAAATAAAGATATTGACAGAATTGGTTTTTAGATGAAGATATTGACAGAACTGGTTTCTAAATAAAGATATTGACAGAATTGTTTATTAAATAAAGATATTGACAGAACTGGTTATTAAATAATGATATTGACAAAACTGGTTATTAAATAAATATATTGAAAGACTTGTTTATTAAAGGCAGATATTGACAGAATTGATTTTAAGTAAATAAATTGACAGATTTATTTATTAAATATAGATATTGACAGAATTGGTTTTTAAATAAAGATATTGACAGAATAGTTTATTACATAATTGATTATTAAATACAGATATGGTCAGAATTAGTTATTATATAATGATATTGACCGAATAGGTTTTTAAATAAAGAGATTGACAGAATTGGTAATTACAGAAGTGAGTATTAAATAAAGATATTGACAGAATTGGTTATTAATTAAAGATATTGACAGAACTGTTTATTAATTAAAGATACTGACAGAATTGGTTATTAAATAAAGATATTGACAGAATTGGTTTTTAAATAAAGATATTGACAGAATTGGTTATTACATAATTGATTATTAAATAATGATATTGACAGAATTGGTAATTAAAGAAAGATATTGATAGAACTGGTTATTAAATAAAGATACTGACAGAATTGGTAATTAAATCCAGATATTGACAGAACTGGTTATTTAATAAAGATATTAATGGAATTGGTTATTAAAGATATTGACAGTACTAGTTATTAAATAAATACAAAGATAGAATTGTTTATTAAATATAGATATTGAGAGAGAGAATTGGTTATTAAATAAAGATATTGACAGAACTGGTTTTTAAATAAAGATATTGTCAGAATTGGTTTTTAAATAAAGATGTTGACAGAATTCATTATTACAAAATTGATTATTAAATAAAGATATTGACAGAATTATTTATTAAAAAGATATATTGACAGAGTTGGTTTTTAAATAAAGATATTGACAGAATTGGTTATTACAAAATTGGTTATTAAATAACGATATTGACAAAATTGGTTATTAAATAAAGATATTGACAGAATTGGCGTTTAAATAAAGATATTAAATAAAGATATTGAAAGAATCGGTTTTTAAATAAAGGTATTGACAAAATTGGTTTTTAAAAAAAGGTATTGACAGAATATGTCATTTAATAAAATTATTGACACAATTGGTTTTTAAATAAAGATATTGACAGAATTGGTTATTACAGAACTTATTATTAAATAAAGATATTGACAGAATTGGTTATTAAATAAAGATATTGACAGAATTGGTTTTTAAATAAAGATATTGACAGAATTGGTTATTACATAATTGATTATTAAATAAAGATATTGACAGAATTGGCTACTAAATAAAGATATTGACAGAACTATTTATTAAAAAAATATATTGACAGAATTTGTTATTGAATAAAGATATTGTCAGAATTGGTTTTAAAATAAAAATGTTGACAGAATTGGTTCTTAAATAAAGATATTGACAAAAATGTTTATTAAATAAAGATATTGACAGAATTGGTATTTAAATAAAGATGTTGACCGAATTGGTTTTTAAATAAAGATATTGACAGAATTGGTTATTAAACAAAGATATTGACAGAATTGGTTATCACAGAATTGATTATTAAATAAAGATATTTACAGAATTGGTTTTAAAATAAAGACATTGACAGAACTCCTTATTACAGAATTGATTATTAGATAAACATATTGACAGAATTGGTTATTACATAAAGATATTGACAGAAGTGGTTATTACAGAATTGATTATTAAATAGATATTGACAGAATTGGATATTAAATAAAAATATTGACAGAACTGTTTATTAAATAAAGATATTGACAGAATTGGTT
>NW_021607294.1:0-2555 GCF_004785775.1 Grammomys surdaster | reverse complement strand
TTATATGTTCGAGCATCTTCTGGGTATATGCCTAGGAGTGGTATAGCTGGATCCTCAGGTAATGCTATGTCCAATTTTCTGAGGAACCGCCACACTGATTTCCAAAGTGGTTGCACCATCTTGCAGTCCCACCAACAATGGAGGAGTGTTCCTCTTTCTCCACACCCTCGCCAGCATCTACTATCACCTGAGTTCTTAATCTTAGCCATTCTGACTGGTGTGAGATGGAATCTCAGAGTTGCTTTGATTTGCATTTCCCTGATGACTAAGGACACTGAACATTTCTTTAGGTGCTTCTCGGCCATTCGAGTTTCTTCCATTGAAAATTCTTTGTTAAGCTCTATACCCCATTTTTTAATAGGGTAATTTGGCTGTCTGGAGTCTAATTTCTTGAGTTCTTTGTATATATTGGATATTAGCCCTCTATCAGATGTAAGATTGGTAAAGATCTTTTCCCAATTTGTTGGTTGTCATTTTGTCCTATTGACAGTGTCCTTTGCCTTACAGACACTTTGCAATTTTATGAAGTCCCATTTGTCAATTCTTGATCTTAGAGCATATGCCATTGGTGTTCTGTTCAGGAACTTTTCCCCTGTGCCCAAGTATTCGAGGGTCTTCCCCTCCTTCTCTTCTATTAGTTTCAGTGTATCTGGTTTTATGTGGAGGTCCTTTATCCACTTAGACTTGAGCTTTGTACAAGGAGATAAGAATGGATCAATTTTCATTCTTCTACATGTTGTCCTCCAGTTGAACCAGCACCATTTGTTGAAAATGCTGTCCTTTTTCCACTGGACAGTTTTAGCTCCTTTGTCAAAGATCAAGTGACCATAGGTGTGTGGGTTCATTTCTGCATCTTCAATTCTATTCCATTGATCTTCCTGCCTGTCTCTGTACCAATATCAGGTAGTTTTTATTACTATTGCTCTGTAGTACAGCTTGAGGTCAGGAATGGTGATTCCTCCAGAAGTTCTTTTCTTGTTGAGAATAGTTTTCGCTATCCTGGGTTTTCTGTTATTCCATATGAATTTGAGAATTTCCTTTTCTAACTCTGTGAAGAATTGAGTTGGGATTTTAATGGGGATTGCATTGAATCTGTAGATTGCTTTTGGCAAGATGGCCATTTTTATTATATTAATCCTGCCAATCCATGAGCATGGGAGATCTTTCCATCTTCTGAGATCTTCTTCGATTTCTTTCTTCAGGGACTTGAAGTTCTTGTCGTACAGGACTTTCAATTGCTTGGTTAGATTCACACCAAGGTATTTCATATTATTTGCAACTATTGTGAAGGGTGTCATTTCCCTAATTTCTTTTTCAGTCTGTTTATCTTTCATGTAGAGGAAGGCTACTGATTTGTCTGAGTTGATTTTATAACCAGCCACTTTGCTGAAGTTGTTTATCAGGTTTAGGAGTTCTCTGGTGGAAGTTTGGGGGTCACTTAAGTATACTATCATATCATCTGCAAATAGCGATATTTTGACTTCTTCCTTTCCTATTTGCATCCCTTTGACTTCTTTTTGTTGTCTAATTGCTCTGGCTAGAACTTCCAGTACTATGTTGAATAGGTAGGAGGAGAGTGGGCAGCCTTGTCTAGTCCCTGATCTTAGTGGGATTGCTTCAAGTTTCTCTCCATTTAGCTTGATGTTGGCTACTGGTTTGCTGTAAATTGCTTTTACTGTGTTTAGGTATGGGCCTTGAATTCCTGATCTTTCCAAGACTTTTTATCATGAAGGGATGTTGAATTTTGTCAAATGCTTTCTCAGCATCTAGTGAGATGATCATGTGGTTTTTTTCTTTGAGTTTGTTTATATAGTGGATTACATTGATGGATTTCCGAATATTGAACCATCCCTGCATTCCTGGGATAAAACCTACTTGATCATGATGGATGATTGTTTTGATGTGGTCTTGGATTCGGTTTGCTAGAATTTTATTGAGTATTTTTGCATCGATGTTCATAAGGGAGATTGGTCTGAAGTTCTCTTTCTTTGTTGGGTCTTTGTGGGGTTTGGGTATGAGTGTAATTGTAGCTTCATAGAACGAATTCGGTAGTGTTCCTTCTGTTTCTATTTTGTGGAATAGTTTGAAGAGAATTGGTATTAGGTCTTCCTTGAGGGTCTGATAAAATTCAGCACTAAAACCATCTGGTCCTGGGCTTTTTTTAGTGGGGAGACTTTTAATGACTGCTGCTATTTCCCTAGGGTTATGGGACTAGTTAGATGGTTTATCTGCTCCTGGTTTAACTTTCGGACCTCGTATCTGTCTAGGAAATTGTCCATTTCTTCCAGGTTTTCCAGTTTTGTTGAGTATAGGCCTTTGTAGTAGGATCTGGTGATTTTTTTAATTTCTTCAGTTTCTGTTGTTATGTCTCCCTTTTCAGTTCTGATTTTATTAATTTGGATACTGTCTCTGTGCCCTCTGGTTAATCTGGCTAAGGGTTTATCTATCTTGTTGATTTTCTCAAAGAACCAACTCCTGGTTTTATTGATATTTTGTATTGTTCTTTCAGTTTCTATTTGGTTGATTTCAGCCCTGAGTTTGATTATTTCCTGCCT
>NW_021607293.1:0-2124 GCF_004785775.1 Grammomys surdaster | reverse complement strand
TCTCTCACTATACAAGTTCTCTTTCTTATGTATATATGAATGAGGGAAAGTCAAGACTACATTCCATGTGCATGCCTGTAATTAAAGCTGTTATACCGTCAAAAATCAAGCCCACTATCCTCTTGCTTCTGCTTAAAGCCTGACTCACTTCTTTCAGTACTTGCAAGCTTTCTTTTCAGAAGATCAAGGTTCTGTGATACTCAGGGCAATAGAATAAAAGCTCACTGATAGATCTCTGTAGGAGGAGCTAAGGTGGTAGGAGTAAGTAAAGGAAGAGGAGGAGTAGGAAGAGGAAAAGGAAGAAGAGGAGTTAGGGGGAGAGATGTAGGCGAAGTGGAGGCAGATGCTCACGTGACTGTAGCAGTCAAAGGTAGTTGGTATATGTAGGTTGGGTATTGAGTTACACTTCTGATTATATGGGCATCTTGTTACAAATCATTACCATGTATATAAGCTTTTGGATAATTTAAGCATTAGATTCTCATTTTCCTACTGGGCTGAAATGGATAGTGGGATGATCTTGGCAATTCGAAACCTTGTGGAGACAGTGCCCAGCCATCTCCCACACTGGCATCTCATGGGTGGCAGGGCTGATGTTTCTGGCTGGATGATTCTAGGTGCTGCACACACTTGGCCTCCAGCTGAGAAACGTGGTGGCTGACCTAGGCAGAGCCTCTGCAGCTTAGATCGTCGGCTAGACCAGTGGCCAATTTTAAATAATTACATCAACAGATCTCTGTGACTGATATGTTGGATTTCAACACACTAAAACAATTAGAAAGTGTACAGTTGATGCAACATATATTAAATACTGTAGAAGAAGCACAATTTTAACTTTAATTTTCACTTGAAAATTAAAAGAGCCTTAACACATCTACTAACATTTGTTTGAAATCCAGATTGGATTGTTTTAGTTATAATGGTGTGTGTGTGTGTGTGTGTGTGTGTGTGTGTGTGTGTGTGTTGATATGTGTTCCCATATTGGGGGATTTCTCTTTTTAGGATGGCCTTTTCTACTATATTAACACTAACAAACCACAAGCATGGAAGTTCTTCCCATCTTCTAATATCTTCCCTAATTTCTTTCTTCAATGTCCTGAAATTTTTATCATACAAATCTTTCACTTGCTTGCTTAGAGTTACCACCAAGATATTTTTGAGGCTATTGTGAATTGTATTATATTCCTGTTTTTACATTATGTTTTTAAGTTTATAGTGGGAAGCTACTTATTTTTCAGAGTTAATTTGCATACATCCACTTTACTATCAGCTATAGGAGTTTCCCAGTGGTACTCTTTTCCCAGGGGTAAATTCTGTATACTATGATATCTGCAAATAAAGTTACTTTGACCTCCTTCCTTCCATTTTGATTTCCATCACTTATCTTAATGCTCTTTTAGATAAAGAGATAGAGGACAAGTTTGTCTTGTCCCTGATTTTTTAGTGGAATTCCTTTGAGTGTCTCTGCATTTAATTTGAAGTTGGCTATGGGCTTCCTGCAAATTCCCTTTCTTTGTTTAGACATGTCCCTGTATCACTTATTTCTCTCCAGGACTTTTTTCAAGGATTGTTGGATTTTTCTTCCAATGGCTTTTCAGCATATCATGAAATGATCATATGTTTTTTGTCTTTTAGTTTGCTTATATGGTAGAGTAGATTTAGTAATTCATATATGTGGAACTACCCCTGCACCTTTAAGATGATGCCTAGCTTTTGATTATCTTGGATGATCTTTCTCAGGTGTTGCTGGGTTTGTCTTGTAAGTATTTTATTGAGAATTTTTATAAGTATGTTCAAACAGAAATTTGTTTGTAATTTTCTTTGATGGGCTTTTATGTGATTTGGTTATCAAGGTATCTATGGTCTTGTAAAATGAATTGTGCAGTGTTTTGTGTCTATTTTGTGGAATAATTTGAGGGGTATTGGCATTAATTCTTCTTTCAGAGTCTGATATAATTCTGTGCTAAAATCATGTTATCCTGGTCATTTTTACTTGTTGTTGTTGTTGTTGTTGTTAGGAGACTTTTAATGACTGTTTCTATTTTACTAGTGGTTGTATTCATATTGTTTATCAGGTCTTGATTTAAGTTTGGTAAGAGATCTGTATTGAGAAAATTACCCAAT
>NW_021607292.1:0-3511 GCF_004785775.1 Grammomys surdaster | reverse complement strand
TTCCACAAAAGCTGCCTGTTTACATTAGCTTATAGCCATCTGTTTCAATATTTTTCCACTGAGACCCAAGACTTGGTGTTAGTATACATGTATGACAGGCCTATTGCTGATTTTAGGCCTATGGCTGATTTTAGCCCTTCAGTGGGTAAGCAGGGCTGCCCCTGACATCTCCTCCCTTCTCTAAGTATAGAAGGGCTGTGGCATTTCTAAACTTGCGAAGGTGGGGATAGAGGCCTGACCTCCAGTATTTGAAGGGGACCTTGTAATGGCTCCAGTCCCCCTGTCGTTGTCCAGTGAGGCATGAGGGCCATACCCATCCTGATGTCTTTTTCCTGGAGAGGGGATACTTTTGACATCAACCCCTATGCAGTCAGGCTTGTCCCTCAGGGAACCCAGAGAGATATTTTTATTTTTTATTTATATTCCCTTGCAGTGCTTAGCCTCACAGCCTAAGCAAGAATTCAGATCACCTGTCAGAGAGGGTTCTGGGTGGCCCATCTCTGCTTGGTCTAGGGGCAGAGTCCCCCCTTTTAGGTTGGGTGGAGATGGGTTTTGGAAACACCCTGTATAAAGTAACAACCTCATCTTGACTCTCGTGGTCCTCCATAGCTAAATTATGATAATGTATCTGAGTAGGTTTTGCTACTAAATTATTTATCTGTTGTATCACAGAGTTAGTCCGCCTATTTGAGGGCCAGGGACCAGCAGAAAAAAGCAACATGATCCCAAATAATGGTCCCAAGATGGTAGGAAATAAGGTTGACAACCTTGGAATGGCTGAAAACCAATTCTTGTACCAGCATTCATCTGTCTCTTTCTCTCTATGATTTTTCTTAGGGCCTTCACTACCTATTTCATGCTCCGTTTAACCCTCCTTGTCTTGTCTATGTAAAGGCAACATTCTTCTTTAAGGGCTGTACACAGTCAAGAGCTGTACACAGCGTTTCTATTGTAATAGAGTAAATCAAGTCCAATAAGGATATTTGCGATTTTAGGAGGTCTCTTCAGACAGCTAAACAAGGGATTTCTTCAGATTAGTGATGTCAATCTCTAGCTGTTTGATGTTCTTGTCAGTGGCCCTTCAACGGTCTGAGTAGTATAAGTTTGGAGGACAGCATCTGGATTAGAACTTGTAACAGCAGACATCACGGGTGATTCATTTTTACCTGGAAAGGAAAAACAAGGGGATTCTCGGGGAGATTTCTCTTCCCTGGATGTAAATTGTTATTCATTGTATTTATGGTTGGGCCTGGCTTTGTGGGGGTATCTATTTTTTTTTCATTAATCTTTTCGGTAGCCAGTTAGCTGTGCTTTCTGTGGTATCAGACAGGTATATAAATCCTCGGCCCCATAAGGGAATTGGGTCTGGGCCATTCCCTTTAAGAGTAAGACGGTCCTTCCTCATATCTGCGGCAAAGTTTTGTTGGTCTCTGTGGTGCCAGAGGCAGTCAGCAGCAGATTTGCCATGAGCTTTCAGCTTTAGAGAGATAAAAGTGAACAAGGCATGATGGAGAGTATTTCAGGGGACTCCTTCTGAGGGGGTACCGTTCCCCCTCTTTTGTTTTTAAAGCCAATTTTTCAGAGTTCTTGTAAAATCAGGGCAGAAGTGCCAACAGTCGCTCCTTCCACACTCAGAGAGTCATGAAGACCCTATTTAAGGATATATAAATCTATATTAATAATCTTTTCTCAAAGGACTGTTATAGCACTGCTGACAACTAATCAGGCTATATAATATATTGATTAGTAATAGCTTCTTCTACTTTTTGTGAGATTACCTCTCTTTTGTCAATTAATTGTTGAGGAAAATTAGGATTAACCTCTCTCTTGAGAATATTGAACAGAGACTTAAATTCTTTTGTGGAGAGCTTAAAATAGAATCTTAGCCAATTAGCAACTCCTAGAAAATTTGAAAAGAATTTAAAATAAGTAAACTCTCTCCCTCTCTTTTTTTTTTTTTTAGACCCTTTATCTGTGTGGGGTTTTTTATTGTATATTATACGTATTTACCTTTCAATGTTATCTCCTCTCCCATTCTCCCCCCAAAACCCCTTATCCCATACCCCCTCCTCCTAATTTTTGTGAGGGTGTGCTCCAAACATCCTCCCAGTCCCATCTCCCTGCTCTCAAATTCCCACACAGTGGGGATCCAAACTATCTGGGACCATGGCCCTCCACTTTCACTGAAGTCTAACAAGGTCACTCTCAATTCCCTATACAGGTACATGAGTCCCTCCCTTTGTGCTCTCTGGCTGGTGGTTTAGATTTTGGGAGCTCTGGTTGAAACTTTTGATACTCCTTCTAGAAAGGACCAAAGCATCCACACTTTGGTCTTCCTTCTTCTATGTGAGTCTTATGTGGTCTATACATAGTTTCTTAGAAATTGTGAGATTTGGGGCTAATATCCACTTATCAGAGAGTGCATACCATGTATCTTCTTTTGAGATTGAATATTTTCCAGCTCCATCCATTTGCCTAAGAATTTCATGAACTCATTGTTTTTAATAGCTGAGTAGTACTCCATTGTATAAATGTACCATATTTTCTCCATCCATTCTTCTGTTGAAGGGCATCTGGGTTCTTTCCAACTTCTGGCTATTATAAATAAGGCTGCTATGAACATGGTGGAGCATGTGTCCCTGTTGTATGCTGAAACATCTTTTGGGTATATGCCCAGGAGTGGTATAGCTGGATCCTCAGGTAACACTATGTTCAATTTTTTGAGATATCACCAGACTGCTTTCCATAGTGGTTGTACCAGTTTACAATCCCACCAACAGTTGAGGAGTGTTCCTCTTTCTCCACATCCTCGCCAACATCTGCTGTCACCTGTGTTTTTTATCTCAGCCATTCTGACTGGTGTGAGGTGGAATCTCAGTGTGGTTTTCATTTGCATTTCCCTGATGAGTAGGGAGGCTGAACACTTCTTTAGGTGCTTCTCAACAATTCGAGCTTCCTCAGTTCAGAATTCTTTGTTCAGCTCTGTGCTCCATTTTTTAATAGGGTTCTTTGATTGTCTACAGTCTAATTTCTTCAGTTCTTTGTATACCTTGGATATTAGCCCTTTATCAGATGTAGGGTTGCTACAGATCTTTTCCCAATCTCTTGGTTGCCGTTTTGTCTTATTGACTGTGTCCTTTACTTTACAGAAGCTTTGCAGTTTTATGAGGTCCCATTTGTCAATTCTTGGTCTTAAAGCACAGGCCATTGGTGTTCTGTTCAGGAACTTTTCTCCTGTGCCTATGTGTTCCAGGCTTTTCCCCATTTTCTCTTCTATTAGTTTCAGTGTGGCTGGTTTTAGGTGGAGGTCCTTGATCCACTTGCAATTGAGCTTTGTACAAGGAGATAAGTATGGATCAATTTGCATTTTTCTACATGCTGACATCCAGTTGGACCAGAACCATTTGTTGAAAATGCTGTCTTTTTTCCACTCGATGGTTTTAGCCCCTTTGTCAAATATCAAGAGATCATAGGTATGGGGGTTCATTTCTGGGTCTTCTATTCTATTCCA
>NW_021607291.1:0-5368 GCF_004785775.1 Grammomys surdaster | reverse complement strand
AATGGCAGGGATAGCTTCTCATAGTTCTCATAGTTCCAATGGCTAAGTGTGACGCGCCGCCTCGCCGAAAAGGAGAACACGCCACACTTCAGGATTCTTCTGACACGCAGTTTACTTGTTACAGCTCTTTTAGATGGTGTTACAGCTCTCTTAGATGGTAGTGGCGAAGGACCCAGAGCCCCAGAACCCATGGGCTTATATAGAGTCCTGGGAGCACTTACTGGATGCTCATTGGCTCCTTAATGATGCCTAATTAGCATACTCGTTTCTCATTGGCTCTTAGAGTGCTCTTGGAGTGAGGCTTAATTAGCATAGTAATTTTTACTCTTTGTGCATGCGCATACTCGGCTTGGCTCTGACTGAAGCCAGAGCGTGGGAAGCCGGCGTGCCCTGCGCATGGGCGCTCCCATTCATGGCTCTGTCAGAGCCAAGAAGCAGGGAGCCGGCGCGCCTTACTCTGGCGCACTTTACCTCACGGCTCCCTCACGGGGCCGAGAGGCAGGGAACCAGTGCGCCTTAGTCAGGCGCACTTTACCTCACGGCTCCCTGACTGAGCCGTGCCATTGAGTGCGGCTCCCTCACGGAGCCGCGCCTTTGAATGCGGCTTCTTGACGGAGCCGCGCCATTGACAATTGGCGTATGCGGCTCCCACACGGAGCCGCGCCATTATCGAATGGCGTACGCGGCTCCCAACATCTCCCCCTTCTTTATTATATTGTTACAACAAACTCCCAACTGTTATTTCGCCGATCAAACCCACTGTTCTACTAGTAAGGCGTTTAAGGCAGTTAAACAGTTGTGAGACCTTCCACACTTATGTCCCTTGTAATGGGAACCTGAGCCCTGGGAAGTGTGGAGGACTATCACTCAGGGTTCCTGGTTAAATACCCCCTGTTAAATACCCCCTGGAGCGACGTGTACATATCTGGTTGGTTAATTGCCCATAAAATCTTATATGCCCCGGGATGGGCTGTGACTTTCTGTGCTTTCCCCTTACACAAAGGCAATAAATTATAGAACTTGTGAGAGCATCGGATTGTCAGCGCTGTCTCTGCCTTCCACGGCTCTCTACATCAACGTCTCCCCCTTTTTGTTTTAAATGAGAATCACAGGCACTGGCCATTTCCCGTGTCTTAGGCTAGTTGACGTTCTTCCATAGCCAGCACCAAAGAATGGTGAGCTCCTTATCTTAGGCTACGAGGGTTGTACCCACACCTGGCATTCTTGTCAGCAAGAATGTGCACCCAGGTTGTGGCCACTTGTAATGCCTGTCATGGGGTAAACTCACAGCTCGTGGTGTACCTCTGGCATATGGCATCAACCTATTCCCGTCGTTGGGACCAATGGCAGCTGGCCTGGAGTCGAAAAGATGGAGTTGCCCTTGGTTCGTCTGGCACAGTACCAATATGACTCAAACTCAAGCCCGATCAAGCAATTTCCATCATGGGGGAATAAGCGATCAAGGACTAATAGTTTGATACAGTCTCCCCTACCTTACCAGGTGCAATGGAAACAAGTCCTCTGGGTGCAAAGGCTAGGGAAATCGAAAGAGATGCAAACACCCATCCCTGTGCAATGGAGTCATCTCCTAGGGGTGCAAGGGCTGTTTGTCTCAAAATTCAGGTACCAGAGCTACACAGACAAGACCAGTCAGGCTAAAACTCCTCATCGACCCAGTGTAATGGGCTGAGCCCTTGGGGTGCAGCGGCTGATGGATCTGTTTGCTCGCTATTTCTTTAACATAAATAACCAGATTTCGGGAGATGAACCTTGTTCTAAGGCCACAAGTGCTTGGGTAATCACGGCTTTGTCACGTTTCTGTTGATCTCTGAGCTTGCAAACCAACCAGAGTATGAACACTAATCTGCAACACAGGGTTGTACCAAACAGGCCTACTCCCACCCACTCCTTAAAGAAGGGGAAGGCTGAAGAAATCCAGGAAGAAGGTCTTTCAGTCAGCGACAGGTCCATGCGTGTTGAGTTGATGGCCATCACCGCTACTCGCAACTTCTCAAGGAGTTCACCAAATCCTTCTGACCATTCTCCTGTTAGGTAATGAGACAATTGTCTGGATAAATTAGCTGTTTGAGTAAAGTTTTCGTATTGAACACTAGTAATACAGAGTGTTCCCAGTTTTCTTTCACATTTCAATTGTGCCAATTGAAAAAGAATGTCTAATCTTTCTTTTACCAAATCTAGGCGCTGATTAACAATCATCAATCTGCCTTTTAATTCAGCACTCGTAGAGTGCCTCTGTCACTGTAGCGGACAGCTGATTTAAGGCTGCTGCTGTTTGAACTTTAGTTGTCATAGCAATCCCAGCAGCTGTAGCCGCAATGGCACTAACTGATATCACCATCATTATGGCTGGAGTTATGCCAAAGTCTCTTTTTTGTCTGAATAATGATAGAATAGAGGGTGTTTCAACAGAAACAGGAACCCATCGTGGCACTCTGGCAACCATGGCACGTTTAGCTTGTCTAACTGCCCAACACTGAGACATCATGTATGAATCATTAGTGCATTTTTCAAGAAAGGTGGAAAGACACACACTGGAGTAGGTGAAAATATCGTTTGATTTACAATAATCTTGTTAACTCCAGTAATTAACTGAATAGGATTTGTTAACTGAGGGATCGGATCTGAACTCTGTTCCACCATAATTCCATTAATAACTCCTGTAAAGGATGTTCTTCCTGTCTCTCTACCCTGGAGAAAGGCTAACGGGTTGAGGTCGGTACAACTGCCATTAACTCTACAGAGTAGTCATTTGTGAAAAGGATTTATACTAATGCTCTGTAGAAAAGGACCTTTTCTCATTATCGCGTCAGCTCCAAGATCTCCCAGCATATTGGGTGAAAAGGAAAAAGTTTCATTGGTATCTGCCCATCGTATTACTCTGGATTGACAATCAGACCAAGGCAGAACAACTCTCTCATCTTCTAGACTACAAAAGAGAGAGACCTCAGGTTAACGAAGATGTTCTCCATCAATAAGTTTGGGTGATAAAAATGTTCCATCTATCCAAACGGCTGGTTGTAAAAAGGACTGTGAGAACTCTTTGACATTACTATAGTCCTTTTCATTATTATTCTTTTTAGTTGTTAATTTAACCCAGCTTCTCTTTTCATAAAACCACCCCAAGGTTCTCTTTGAGAGAGTTATACAGTTTCCTGTCTCAGTAATCTGGAAACAGAGAGAACCCCGTTCAGGCAAGGAACGATTTTCTCCCAGGGGGGCATGCGTTTTATCATAAAGAAGATAAGGCAGCCCCATGGTTTTATTAGTAAACACCATGGCATCATGTCTAACAGGTATGGGTTTAGGAAAAGCAAATAATATAGCCCATCGTTGTTCTCCCCATATACTAGGAACCCAGATCTGGAGGATCCAAATTAGGACTGGAAGCGTCTGCAGATGAATTCTTCGGGGTGTCATCTTCAGTCATCACGAGTCTTCACGTTAGTCGCTCTGGTAGCCAAAATGGATTGTCTTCTTCCTGTGGAAAAACACAAACCGCTCCCCTGGATCCTATAGGATCCGGGCCTTTCCATTGTCTGGTCAAGACGTCCTTCCACTTGCCTGCTCCTGTGGGGGTTGTGGCCATTGTCCGTGCCTATCAGCCGCGTTTCGGCCATGCACATCCAAATTTTAAAAATTAAGAGTAAATAAGACTAAAGATATTCGGGATCTTGGAGATCCAAGGTCCCATTCCCCCTTTTGTTTTTCTAGATACATTTTTATCGTGCAATGAGCACGTTCCACAATTCCTTGCCCTTATCATAGTCAATTCGTTTGAGCTGGGCCTTTTGTAGTAAAGGAGAGTGTAAAAGTCAATGGAAATGCAGCTGTCAAGGAGAAAAGCATCAGTCTAGGAGAGGTCACTCCCCAGCAACAGAGTAGTCCCTTAAGAGAAAATGTTGCCTTACAGCTGGAACTAAGCCTTTCTTTTCAAATAAAAGAAAAATACATCTTTCTGAATTAATGCTAGAGAAATGCCCTTTTCCTGCTGGCTCAGATTTAGCACAAAAGTGGCATGTGATTAAACAGCATACCGCTCCTGTGAGCCCACATTCAACATGTTTTTGATACATTTGATCCATCACTGGTGTATTCTACGAAGTCAGTCCTGTAGCCAGAGGTAGGTCCTTCATGATTACATGATGGAATGGTGAATGTAAACTTTTTACTATCTTTGGTACACAAGTGGATGGAGAAAAAACAAACCTTAATAATATCTATTATTATAGGCCAGGAGGCTGGCAAAGATGATAAGAGCGGCAACCCTCACTGTACTGAGCCCATGATCTGCATTTGTTGATTAATAGCACGCAGATCATGCAGCAACCTCCTTTTCTCTGATTTAAGGATATCTGCAGATGTAAACTTGTGAATGTAACCATTTTCCTCCCCTCTAGAGAACTACAGGCCGCTGTCAGCCATCTCCAGCTTAGATGTGTCCCACTTCCAACACACACAAGGCTGGCAGGCTTCCTGTCAGCCACACCTAGTCTCTGGCTTTCTCTCACTGTTTTCAGATGTAGTCCTTGTGCACAGGTGCTACTAGCTGGTATCCTAGGCCTGTCCCCAACCCAGTGGAAGTGGGGCTGCAGGCTCAGAGTTAGTAGTGGAAACTGACAGAGCTGATGACAGACATCCCACCAGGCAGGGTCATCAGGAAGCACACAACACTAACAGTCTCTGGATTCTCTCAAGGCGTCCTTCCCTATGGCTTCAGTTCTGTGGCAAGTCTATGCTCCATGCCACAGGCGATGGATGTTTCCTGCCTCTACTCTTAGCTTTAGGACAGAAGTTCTACCAGAGAGACAAGCTTACTACTCTAGTTTACTTCTCTGCACTGTCTTACTAGGACCCCTGCCACTCAGAAGTCGGGGGCAGCAAAGTACCACTGCCCCGCTCACTATGAGCCAAGCTAGCATGCTAGTGTCCTTATCTGTTCAGCCAACAACTCTTTGGCAGCACTTAGCTTTTCAGAGGAAAGTACCTTATGATGACATTGGCAGGCTGAAAAGGCGGAGGAGCCTGCAAAGCTTCAAGATAAGCTGGAGAAACTGGGGCCTCCCTTCTCACTTGTAGCCCTTATTATCCATTCTTATTGGAATTTTTTGTGTCACAATCTGTTTGAGATGTAGTAAGGGCGTACAAAATGAATAAAATACACTGAGAGATTTATTGGTCACCCTTACTGACTAGCTAGCTCTCCCTAGACAAAAGTTGTAGTTTGTAATTTTTTGAGCTTGTATTAGATGAAAGTCTAGGATACCTGCAACAATCTAAAAGCCTTAGCTCTTCTTGATCTCCTTGTGGTGCAGGGATCAAGTCCCAGGGCCTTGCACATAAGAAAGAA
>NW_021607290.1:0-3533 GCF_004785775.1 Grammomys surdaster | reverse complement strand
ATAAAGATATTGACAGAATTGGTTATTGAATAAAGATATTGTCAGAATTGGTTTTTAAATAAAGATATTGACAGAATTCGCTATTACAAAATTGATTATTAAATAAAGATATCGACATAATTGGTTATTAAATAAAGATATTGACAGATTTGGTTTTTAAATATAGATATTGACAGAACTTCTCATTACATCATATTTTATTAAATAAAGATATTGACAGAATTGGTTTTTAAAAAAAGATATTGACAGAATTGGTTTTGAAAAAAAGATATTGACAGAAATGTTTATTAAATAAAGTTATTGACAGAATTGGTTTCTAAATAAATATATTGACAGAATTGGTTATTACTGAACTGATTATAAAACTAAGATATTGACTGAATTGGTTATTACAAAATTGGTTATTAAGTAACGCTATTGACAGAATTGGTTTTTAAATAAATATATTGACAGAATTGGTTTTTAAATAAAGATATAGACAGAATTGTTTATTGAATAAAGTTACTGACTGAATTGTTTGTTAAATAAATATATTGACAGAATTGGTTGTTACAAGACTTATTATTAGATAAAAATTTTGAAAGAAATTGTTATTGAATAAAGATATTGTCAGAATTGGTTTTTAAATAAAGATACTGACAGAATTGGCTTTTAAATAAATATATAGACAGAACTGTTTATTAAATAAAGATACTGACAGAATTGGTTATTAAATAAACATATTGACAGAATTAGTTATTACAGAATTGATTATTAAATAAAGATATTGACAAAATTGTTTTTTAATCAAAGATATTTTCAGAACTGTTTATTCAATAAAGATATTGACAGAATTCGTTATTACAAAACTGATTATTAAATAACGATATTGACAGAATTGGATTTTAAATAAAGATATTGTGAGAACTGTTGCTTAAATAAAGATGTTGACAGAATTGGTTTTTAAATAAATATATTGACAGAATAGGTTATTAAATAAAGATATTGACAGAATCGGTTATTACATAATTGGTTATTAAATAAAGATAATGGCAGAATTGGTTATTAAATAAACACATTGACAGGATTTGTTATTAAATAAAGATATTGAGAGACACAATTGGTTATTAAATAAAGATATGGACAGAACTGGTTTTTAAATTAAAATGTTGACAGAATTATTTGTTAAAAAAGCTATTGACCGAATTGGTTATTAAATAAAGATTTTGAGAGACAGAATTGGTTATTATGTACAGATATTGACAGAGCTGGTTATTTAATAAACTTATTGACAGAATTGTTAGTTAAAGAAAGATATTGACATAATTGGTTTTTAAATAAAGATATTGACAGAATTGGTTTTTAAATAAAGATATTGACAGGATAGGTTATTAAATAAAGATATTGAGAGACAGAATTGGTTATAAAATAAAGGTATTGACAGAACTGGTTTTTAAATTAAAATGTTGACAGAATTGGTTTTTATATAAAGATATTGTCAGAATTGGTTTTTAAATAAAGATATTAACAGAATTCGTTAGGACAAAATTGATTATTAAATAAAGATATTGACATAATTGGTTATTAAATAAAGATATTGACAGAACTGGTTATTAAATAAAGATATTGACAGAATAGGTTATTACGTAATTGATTATAGAATAAAGATATGGACAGAATTGGTTACTACATAATTGATTATTAAATACGATATTGACACAATTGGTTTTTAAATAAAGATAATGACAGAATTGGTATTTAAATGAAGATATTGACATAATTGGTTATTACAGAATTGTTTATTAAATAAAGATATTGATAGTATTGGTTATTAAATAAGGATATTGACAGAATTGTTTATTAAAAATATATTGACAGAATTGTTTATTAAATAAAGATATTGACAGAATTGGTTTCTAAATAAAGATATTGACAGAATTGGTTATTAAATAAAGATATTGACAGAACTGGTTATTAAATAAATATATTTACAGAATTGTTTATTAAATACAATATTGACAGAATTGGTTTTTAAATAAATATATTGACAGAACTGTTTATTAGATAAAGATACTTACATACTTGGGTATTAAATTAAGATATTGACAGAATTGGTTATTAAATAATGATATTGACAGACAGAATTGATTTTTATACACATATATTGATAGAACTGGTTATTAAAAAAAGATATTGACAGAATTGTTTATTAAATGAAGATATTGACAGAATTGATTTTAAGTAAAGATATTGAAAGAATTGGTTTTTAAATAAAGATATTGACAGAATTGGTTATTAAAGAACTGATTATTAAATAAAGATGTTAACATAATTGGTTATGAAATTAAGATATTGACAGAATTGGTTATTAAATAAAGATATTGACAGAAATGTTTATTAAATAAAGATATAGACAGAATTGTTTATTTTCAAAGATATTGACTGAAACTGTTTTTAAATAATGATATTGACAGAACTGGTTATTAAATACAGATACTCACAGAATTGGTTTTTAAATAAAGATATTGACAGAATAGGTTATTATATAATTGATTATTAAATAAAGATATTGACAGAAATTATTATTAAATAAAAATACTGACAAAATTGTTTATTAAATAAAGACATTGACACAATTGGTTTTAAAATAAAGATATTGACAGTATTGGTTATTAAATAAAGATATTGACAGAATTGATTATTACAGAATTAATTACTAAATAAAGATATTGACAGAATATGTTACTAAATAAAGATATTGAAAGAAATGTTTATTAAATAAAGATATTGACTGAATTGGTTATAGCAAAATTGATTATTAAATACCGATATTGACAGAACTGGTTATTAAATAAAGATATTGTCAGAATTGTTTATTACATAAAGATATTGACAGAACTGGTTATTCAATAAATATATAGACAGAATTGTTTATTAAATAAAGATATTGAGAGACAGAATTGGTTATTAAATAAAGATATTGACAGAACTGGTTTATAAATAAATATGTTGACAGAATTGGTTATTATAGATATTGACAGAATTGTTTATTACAAAATTGATTATTAAATAACGATATTGACAGAAATGGTTTTTAAAAAAAGATATTGACATAACTGGTTTATAAATAAAGATGTTGAGAGAATTGGTTTTTAAATAAAGATATTGACAGAATTGTTTATGAAAGAAAGATACTGATAGAATTGTATATTAAAAAAATAGACCTTGTAAAAATGCATATTAAATAGACCTTGACAGAATTGGTTTTTAAATAAAGACATTGACAGAATTTGTTATTACAGAACTTATTATTAAATAAAGATATTGACAGAATCGGTTATTAAATAAGGAAATTGACAGAATTAGTTTTTAAATAATGATATTGACAGAATTGGTTATTACAGAATTGATTATTAAATAAAGCTATTACACAATTGGTTATTAAATAAAGATATTGACAGAACTGTAAATTAAATAAAGATATTGACAGAATTGGTTTCTAAATAAAGATATTGACAGAATTGGTGTTTAAATAAAGATATTGACAGAAGTGG
>NW_021607289.1:0-3043 GCF_004785775.1 Grammomys surdaster | reverse complement strand
ATATGGCATGTCCAAGTAGGTTGCTAGATTCCAGCAGAACAGCCCTAGACACCTTCTTGATAAAATGTACCGTAAAGATGCTTGCATTGCAAAGCATTTGTACTTCAAGAGCTAAAGGCAAGTACAACACAGATTTAAGCATTGGAATCACATTACATGTGATATTTCAGTTAGGACTTGTGTTTGGTTTAAAGCATAAACGCTTGAACCATCCGGCCATGTATATCTCATTGTTTCATTTGGCATCTCCAAGAAACTTGCTAGATTCCAGAAGTAAAGCACTATACATCTTATTGAACAAACGTACTCTAAAATGCATTGCTATGCATTCATACTTCCAGAGCTAAAGGCAAGTACAATACTGATCAAAACATTGAAATCACCTTATATGTGTCATTTCAGCTTGTATTTGTGTTTGCTTTAAAGCACAATCTCTTTTACCATCAGGTCATTTATACTTCATTGTTTCATATGGCATGCCCAAGTAAGTTGCTAGATTCCAGCAGAAAAGCAATACACAAGTCTTTGAACAAACCTAGTGTACAGATGCGTGGAATGCAATGCATTCTTACTTCCAGAGCTATAGGCAAGTACAACACAGCTAAAAGCATTGAAATCACATTACATGTGACATTTCAGTTAGGACGCGTATTTGGTTTAAAGCATAAACACTTGTACCATCAGGCCATGTATATTACATTGATTGATATGGCATATCCAAGAAAGTTGCTGGATTCCAGCAGAAAAGCACTATACAAACTACTGAACATACCTACTCTAAAATGCATTGCAACGCCTTTGTAATTCCAGAGCTAAAGGGAATACAATACAACTGAAAATACTTAAACAATGTTACATGTGACATTTCAGTTAGAACTTGTGTTTGCTTTAAAACATAAACACTTGTACCATCCGGTCATGTATACTTTATTTTTCAATATGGCATGTCCAAGTAATTTGCTAGATTCCAGCAGAAGAGCACTATGAACGTAATGAACAAACGTTCTCTTAACATACGCACATTGCAATAAATTCGTAGTTCCATAGCTAAAGGCAAGTACAACACAGATTTAAGCATTGGAATCACATTACATGTGATATTTCAGTTAGGACTTGTGTTTGGTTTAAAGCATAAACGCTTGAACCATCCGGCCATGTATATCTCATTGTTTCATTTGTCATGTCCAAGAAACTTGCTAGATTCCAGCAGAAAAGCACAATACAACTTATTGTACAAATCTACTCTAAAATGCATTGCAATGCATTCGTACTTCCAGAGCTAAAGGCAAGTACAACACTACTGAAAACATTGAAATCACATTACAGGTGACATTTCAGTTAGGGCGTTTTTGGGTTAAAGCATAAACACTTGTACAATCTGGCCATGTATATTTCAGGGTTTCACATGGCATGTCCAAGAAAGTTGCTATATTCCAGCAAAAAAGCACTATAAAACAAATTAAACAAACTTAATCTAAAATGCATTGCAATGCATTCGTACTTTCAGAGCTAAAGTCAAGTACAATACAGCTCAAAAGACTTAAACAACGTTATATGTGACATATAAGTTAGGATGTGTGTTTGCTTTAAAGCATAAATACTTGTACCATCTGGTCTTGTATACTTCAATGTTTCATATGGCATGTCCAAACTAGTTGATAGATTTCAGCTGAAAAGCACTATACAATGTATTGAACAAACCTACTGTAAAGTTACGTGCAATTCAAAGCATTCGTACTTCCAGAGCTAAAGGCATGTACAACACCGCTGACAACACTGAAAGCACATTACATGTGACATTTCAGTTAGGATGTGTGTTTCCTTTAAAGCATAAACACTTGTACGATCTGGCCATGTATTTTCATTGTTTCATATGGCATGTCGAATTAAGATTATAGATTCCAGCAGAAAAGCACTACACAAGGTACTGAACAAACCTACTCTAACGATAGGCGCATTGCCATGCATTCGTACTTCCAAAGCAAAAGACAAGTACAACAGAGGTGAAAACATTGAAATCACACAACATGTGACATTTCAGTAAGGACATGTGTTTGGGTGAAACAAAAACACATATACCATCCGGCCATGTATATTTCAGTGTTTCATATGACATGTCCAAGAAAGTTGCTAGATTCTAGCAGAAAAGCTCTTTACAACAAATTAAACAATCCTATTATATAATGCATTGCAATCCATTCATACTTCCAGAGCCAAAGGAAAGTACAATACAGCTCAAAAGACTTAAACAACGTTATATGTAGCATTTTCAGTTAAGACTTGTTTTTGCTTTAAAGCATCAACACCTGTACCATTTGGTCATGTATACTTCATTGTTTCATATTGCATGTCCAAATAAGGTGATAGATTCCAGCAGAAAACCACTATAAAATGTATCGAACAAATCTCCTGTAAAGATATGCGAATTGCAAAACATTTTTACTTCCAGAGCTAAAGGCAAGTACAGCACAGCTGAGAACAATAAATCCGTCTTAGTTCTGACATTTCAGTTAGGAAGTGTGTTTGATTTATACCATAAACACATGTACAATCCGGCCATGTATATATCATTGTTTCATATAGCATGTCCAAATAAGTTGCTAGATTCCAGCAGAAAAGCACTATACAACATATTGAACAAAGAAACGGTAAGGATAAGCTCATTGTAAGGGTTTCTTACTTCCAGAGCTAAATGCTAGTACAACACAGCAGAAAACACTGAAACCACATTACATGTGACATTTCAGTTAGGAAGTGTGTTTCGTTTACAGGAATAACACTTGTACCATCCGACCTTGTATATTTCATTGTTTCATGTGAAATGTCCAAATAAGTTGCTATATTCGTGCAAAAAAGCACTATACAACGTAATGATCAAACCTAAAGTAAAAATACCCGCATTGCAAAGCATTCGTACTTCCAGAGCTAAAGGATATTACAACACAGCTGAAAATATTGAAATCACAATACATGTGACATTTCAGTTAGATCGTGTTTTTTGTTTAAAGCATAAATCTTGTACCATCTGGCCATGTATAGTTCA
>NW_021607288.1:0-2034 GCF_004785775.1 Grammomys surdaster | reverse complement strand
AAGAAAATGCAGTAAGGTGAATAAAAATGACTCATAGAGAACCTCTGAAAGACAGTATATCTGACTTGAAGAAAAGGTAGAAGAGCTGGAAGCCTCAGTCCACAAAAAAGAAAAAAAAAGATGAATTAAAATAATGTTAGCTTAAGGCACAATATTATTTACTAGATGAAGGGGCAGGTAAATTAGAGAAACTTTTTTGAAAACACAGTCTAGGTTTACCTCAAAAAAAAGAAAGAAAGAAAGAAAGAAAGAGAGAGAGAGAGAGAGAGAGAGAGAGAGAGAGAGAGAAGGAGGGAGGGAAGGCAGGAAAGAGGGAAGGAGGGAGGGAGGGAGGGAGGGAGGGAGGGAGGGAGGGAGGAAGAAATAAAGGAAAAGAAAGAGAAATAGAACTACAAAACATACTGCACTGTTTAGACATTTTTTCATACATGGATTCCTGATTGTTCTCAATAATTCTCTTTGTACACTCATCCACATCTGAATGAGTATTCTAGGGAAAGCAGACTCCAGAATTACCCAAGTCTCTCAAGATTCTACCTAGGAAATCAAGTCTTTTCAAGATTATAATGAGGCCCAGGATTCTCAGGAGACTTGTGAGGTTAAAAACCTATTGTGATAATTGTGACAGGTTAAAAACAATTCCTGTCCAGCCAGGAGGTAAGAGCTCAGAAACACTATAGGCACAGATTATAGGGATAGATAAGATTGAATGGAGGCTAGAGGCTTACAGGACTAGACCTAGGTTAAGAGACAGAGAGACAGTAAGCCTGCTAGCAACAAATTGCAATAGGACAGTGTAAGATACTTTTACAGCCCTGTGGAAAATCTAACACTGCTGAGTGTAAAAGCTCTCTAGAACGTAAGAAGAGAAGAAACATATCTCACAATACTAAGGCAAAGAGATACATAACTAAAGGAAACAGCTCACAAAAGGTCAACAGTAATTATTCCTCTCTGATCAGGACTAATAAAATACAGCGTATCACTAACAATACCACAGTTCAAGGACAGGAAAACATTTAGAGTGGAACAAATAGGTGATTCAAAAAGCAAGTGGACATTCTTTAGAAAAACAACTCAGATCAGAACATTTACTCTGTCAACAAATAATCTGGTGACAGCAATCATAGTGTCAAAACTTGGGAAGAGGATAGAGTTATCAATGGCCTAGATTTGCATCCTGTGTGCTACAATCTCAATCTGCCAGGCAAGGTATGGTATCACAGTGGTAAGTCTATCTGTGGGTAAAAGAGGGTTTTCTGGTTGAAGCAGAGGCCAGCTCCACAGGAAAAAAATACATGGATTACACTGAGAATCTAGCTGAAAGTCAATAAGGAAAGTCACAGGCTCTAGGAGAGAATCCATTACTGACATTTCCTTCATGTGTAAATAGCCCTTGTCACACCCATTGCCTGATACTAATTTCAGTCTGGGTAAAAGAAACTTAAGTTTTCAATATGCAACAGCTATTTCAGAGCATCAAAACCAATCAAATATTGACATCAACTGACTCCTGCCTGCACTGCCTACCATGGGAAATCCATGTCATCAAATTAAATATTATTCTCAGTGAAATTTCAGGAATCATTAATGAAATACAATCTGGTAAAAACAAATTCATGACCTTGTTCTACTGACAGGAGAGCCCCACCCCACCCCTTGTTCAATCCTTCAACCATACCTGGATCCTTTCTTAGAGTCTCCTTGGCCTTTACCATCCAGGGTCCTTAGTTTTCATTTACAGTTATGCAGATTTGGCTGAGCATATAGAGACATGAAAATGGAAAAATAAAATTCAGAAAGAACCTGAAACTGTTCATGGAATAAAAATGAAGGATGCCAACACCTGGCAAAAGGATAAACATGAAAGAAAGAGAAGATATTGTGAAAATATCCCTTTTTCTCTGAAGATTTCAGTTTCTCCTATGAGAAGTGACAGTCAGTCATACAGGAAGACTGCAAGAAAACTATTATGACCCCCAGAATTCTGAGGGTTGAACTTCTCCAACTAGAAGTCTCTGAAAAAAGCCCTGA
>NW_021607287.1:0-1019 GCF_004785775.1 Grammomys surdaster | reverse complement strand
CCTGGGAGCACTTAGAGAGGGATCCATGGCTTCAGCTGTATATTTAAGTGTGGAGGGCCCTGCTGGGCATAGGTAGGAGAGGAGATCGTTGGTCTCATGAAGGCTGGATGCCCCAGGGGGTGGGAATTTGAGGATGGGGAGGTGGGAGTGGGGGGTAGGTAGGGGAACATCTGCAGAGAAGCAGGAGGAGGGGTGAGGGGATAAGGTGTCCCTGGGTGGGTGGGGTGGCATAAGGGGATAACATATGAAATGTAAATAAAACATCCAATAATGAAAAAATGCTCTCTAGGTGTTTATTTTTCATACATAAAACAACATTTTCTATAAGCTAAAAAAAACCCATTGTCAGTTAGTCTGTCTGTCTATCTGTCTGTCTGTCTGTCTGTCTGTCTTTGTCTGTCTGTCTGTCTGACTCTGTAGCTGTCTTTGTCTCTCTCTCTGTCTCCCTCTCTGTCTCTCTCTCTGTCTCTGCCTCTGTCTCTCTCTGTGTCTCTGTCTCTGTCTCTGTCTCTGTCTCTGTCTCTCTCTCTCTCTCTCTCTCTCTCTCTGTGTGTGTGTATGCGTGTCTATTGTTCATTTGCTATTTTTTGAAATTTCATTTTCAGGTCTTTCTTCTTCACAAACATAAGCACATCACAACTGTTCCCACCACAGAGATTCACTGCCATGCTGGGAATTTTTCTTTTGCCACTTTATGTAGTTTATTCATACTAAAACTTACTTCAGTACTCAACAGTCATCACTCTCATGACTGGTGGTTGGAAATCCAATACTAGGATGCCGGCATGTTTGTGTCCTGGTGTGGGGTCTCATACTTGATTTTAAAATCCTCATTTTGTTGCTGCCATCTCACCTGGTATAAAGTGCACAAATAATACTCTCTAACTATTGTGAAAAAGTAATAAATCCCATGCATTTGGGTCTAATCTCCTGACCTCATGTAGGCCTCCCAAACCTGCCCAAATACCATCATGTTAAAAGCTGCATCTCTAACATATGAATTTGATTGTAAACAAATA
>NW_021607286.1:0-4264 GCF_004785775.1 Grammomys surdaster | reverse complement strand
TATATTCCTTTCAAGGCTCAGCCAGGCAACACTTTAGGAGAGAAGACAGAAGACATGAAAGATCTAGAGGGAGTGAATGTCTAAAAAGAAACATCTACTGAACACATAAGGGCAGCTGCACACAATGGTTGTGAGAGTAAGCACAAAATCAAGCCAGGCCAAATCCAAGCATGGAGAGTGGAGTTGCGCAAACAGTCTGACATTAAACACTGAACCAACTGGCTTGCAAAAAGCTAACTGCTGGAAACGGAATAGTCAGTTTTCCTTTAGACGTATGTGTGTGTGTGTGTGTGTGTGTGTGTGTGTGTGTGTGTGTGTGTGTATGAAACAAAGGAAAAAGGGTCATGAATTTGAGAGAAAGTGAGAGAGTATGGAAAGTTAGATTATTTGAAGGAGCCTAAAATGATCTTGAAAGGCTATAAGAACACAGAGATATATAGAGGAAAGGGCCAACCTAGAAAAGGTTTGGGGTATGAATATGACCAAAACATATTGTACAGAACTGAAAACTCAAATAGCTAATAAATATTCAAACTAAAATGAAAGAAAGTTAAAACCACAAAATATCATTTGAATAAATAATGTTAAGCAACTTTTCCAATGTAATATTATAAATCAAAAGCTTTTAATAAACTCAGGAAACCTTATTCATAATAAAAAAAATAGCAAATCTGTTAAGCATAAAAAAATCAATCTGCTATTAAAGGTAAATGTTAAAGCAGCCAATAAATGTAAAAAGGTTTATCTGTAAATACAAATAATTAACCATAGATACCAATAATAGGGTGAGTTCATTCCCAACAGTAAACATAGAAAAGAAGATAATCGGGAGGAAACATTAAAGAAGCAAGTATTCAAATGAGAAAAAAAGAAAAAAGAAAGCAGTCCTAGGAAGTCTGTAGTGAACAGTCTCTCCTAGAAATGGCTGCAGAAGAAGAGCTGAACAACGTCAATGTCAATGTATAGGTCAATGTTGAAAAGAGAAAACTTTGTGGTGCCCCATTCCTAGACAAACAAAAACAAAAACAAACAAAACAAACCTGCAGGTAACCAATGTCTGCTGGGAGTAGAAAAAGTAATATTTCCTAGAGATGAGTATTTTTATTGGTTCTTCAATGTCTCCAATGCAGTGTGTTCAGCCTTGAAACCATACACACACAAACAACAAAAGCAGACTCAATAGGTTGAGTGTGTGCGTGTGTGTGTGTGTGTGTGTAGATAGATAGACAAAGAGATGATAGATAGATAGATAGATAGATAGATAGATAGATAGATAGATAGATAGACAGACAGATAGGTGGATAGAGATACACAAATAGATGTAATAATAAACACACAAAAGAGGCTATTAACTTGAGAGTTGCAGAGCATTAGAAGGATTTGAAGGTGTGTAGCTGGGATAGGCAGGAAAGAGAAAAGGGGTGTGATTTTTATTTCAATTAAAAACATATTGAAAAATGGAAAAAACACCAATAAAATAAAGCAAAAAGCAAGAATGGAAGTAGTGTTATATAATGGTAAGTAGAATGATAATCAGGACATACAGCTAAGTGAATAAAGACACTGAAGAGCAGCACAGACACTGCGTCTGCTGCATAGGCAAAGCATGAGTGTATCTAAATAAGGTAGAGTATTCTCTTGGGAGAAAGAATCATAAGGTTGAGAGAGGAGACCAACTGAGACACTCACATCTAACTTGCCACATAGTTGGAAACAGGAATTTATATTGCAAACAAAGTTTTGGAGATAATGAAAATTGGCACCAATTTATAAAGCAAATGTATGTGAATGAAATTAACCATACATTAGAAAAATCTCTCCCATTAGTGACTTACATCCTAGTATTTTGACTGTCCATGATATGAGAAGTTGTGGTTGTAGGCACTAACTAAGCCAGTGGTTTTCAGTCTTATTAATGCTATGACCCTTTAATACATCCATGGTGTGGTGACCCTAATGATACAATCATATGCATTGTTGCTTCATAACTCTCATTTTGCTAATGTTATGAGTTGTAAATATTTTGGGGGACAGAGGTTTGTCAAAGTGATTGTGAACCACAGGTCCAGAACTGCTGAAAAACTTAAAACTTAACCTGTCACCTATAATTTCTATAATGCATTTCAGATTATTAGCAATATAAACAAAATAATTGCTTTTAAAGTAAATTGTTATTTTAGTAAAGTGAAAAATAAGAATTTGGGATGTCAAACTCACCAGCAGTTGATTCCCAGAAGTGAGAAAATCAAGGAGATAGTTAAATATTTAATCCAAGTTTTCTTTTACAAACTGGGATTTCAGATAAATGTCTATAGAAGGGAAAAATTCAAATTAAAGAACTCTAGCTAATAGGTAAAAATATGGGTTCGAATTGTAAATCTCTACAGAGGAAGTCCAGCGCTGATGATACATAAAATAAAATGTTGGTGAAAATCAATATAATAAACAAAAACTCTTAAAGAAGTAATTGAACTTCAGTCAGGTATGAAGACTACTTCTACCTCTGTAGTATATTGACTTGAATAAAGAAAAAATCACTTAAATGACACAAAACATTTATAAACTCCAGTAAAATATAATTTATTGATTAGTCAATGACTAAAGACTAGTTGCTATTCTTGTCTTATATTAAAGAATTTCAGAGAGACTTCATGGGCAGATGTAATGTGCAGACATTCTTGAGACTGTAGTAACACAGCTAGTCCATGTGCTTTAGCTAAGTGGAGGAATTCAAGTATGTGTTGGGTAGTATATGGGCTAATAATGGATTTATTTTAAAATTTGGTTGAAATTGTGGCCACAAATGTCTTTCATTTTGCCTATAAAACCACTTAGAGTACATGTAAATTACATGACAGAAATCTATGTTTAGTTTTAAAAGTAACACCAAAGAAGAACAAATATTAATAAAAAGAGTGAGATTAAACCCTTTCAAATGTAGACTTGGGAGGCTGAGTATATATGAGGTTATTAAACTTATTTCTCTTTGAGAATACCCAAAATAAATCAGGAAGCAATGCTGTGGCCATAGGTGCCACTATACAGAATCAGGATGTTGCCATTTTTGTCTGGGTTATATAATTGAATGATTGTTTAAATTTGTCTTTATGGTTATATTTTAAATATGAGAAGTTATATTTGTTGGCAAAATGTAGATAATTTTAATGGAAATGTCATGATCTGGCACGGCTCTTACGTCTGCCTTACATGTCATACCATTGATTATGTTAGCTGAGATTCTCTTGACATCTTCCCATTAGCAGAGCTGTCAGAAACTTCACCTTTGGTATCATGTACTCCCAGATTTTTAACATGTCTGATTATCATCATTATTAATAATTACAATTTTGTAGAACTTGATCATTTTTAAGTCATAACAGTGTTCATTCAGCAAACCTTTACACTGCGTCTAATATTTGTCAGGCCCCATTTTAGGCACTGTGGCACAAAACGGGCAGGTGGGGACGGGGGAGTCTTTGCTGCTAACAGAGCCCAGAATCATCTTGGTGCAGAAACAACCTCCAAAGTGTCTGTTCCAATAATAACTCTCAAGATAATACATGGCATCCTTAGGTCTTCAAGATATCCAATTGTCATTTTCTATGAATGACCCATAGCCAATAGTGACTAAAAAGATAAATATTAGGCTTTGGATGGTGAATAGCTACAACCCAGTATCAGCAGGAAGTAATCATGGGTGATTACATTTCCCCTTTTTCATTTATAATCAAAAAGCATGGCATGTTGGGTTTTAGACCCAGGATAAGCAGATAAGTTTTATATTTAATAGCAGACATGGCCTCCAGGTGATTTCAACATCCCTCAGTCACTACCTGGTACAGGGCACAGCTGACTGACATACCCAGCCCTCTACTCTGAACTTTCCAGTTCAGACGCAGGGCTTCCTCTCATCCAGAAGCTCTTCGCTATATAATCCAAACATTTTGGTTTTCTTCCTCTTTTACTTCTCCTCTTCCTCCTCTTGCTCTTCCTCCTCCCCTCCTCTCCCTCTCCCTCTCTCCCTCTCTCTCTCTCTCTCTCTCTCTCTCTCTCTCTCTCTCTCTCTCTCTCTCTCTCTCCTTGCTCTTTTGCTCTCTCTCGCTCTCCTCTGAATATGCTTTTGTGTTTCTCTTCCTGCTCTCCTCTGTCATCCTCTGCATGTCAACGTCACTGACCTCATTCTGTGTAGTTGGTGAACTCACCTGAGAGGGCCACCAAGAAACCTGCAGTTTTACTTGACATATTTCAAGTAAATATATATATA
>NW_021607285.1:0-1519 GCF_004785775.1 Grammomys surdaster | reverse complement strand
GAATGCTGAATGTTGATTATTCATGTTCATTTATTTCTGACTTACTATTATCTATGACTGATGACTAATGATATTTCAACTTTATATATTTCTGATTTACAATGAACTCTGACTGATGAGTATTGATTAATCAAGTTAGTTTGATTCTGATTTACTGTTATCCACGAATGCTGAACATTGATTATTCATGTTCAATTATTTCTGACATACTATTATCTATGACTGATGACTATTGATATTTCAACATTATATATTTCTGATTTCCTATTAACTATGACATATGACTATTGGTTGTTCATGTTCATTTATTTCTGACTTAATATTATCTATGACTGACGACTAATGATATTTCAGCTTTATTTTTTTCTTGTTTTCAATTAACTATGACTGATGACTATTGATTAATCAAGTTCATTTATTTCTGATTTAATATTATCCACGAATGCTGAATATTGATTATTCATGTTGATTTATTTCTGACGTAATACTATCTATGAGAGATGACTATTGATATCTCAGGTTTATATATTTCTCATTTCCTATAACTATGACATCTGACTATTGGTTGTTCATGTTTATTATTTTCTTAGTTACTATTATTCACGAATCGTGATTATTGATTATTCATGTTCATTTATTTCTGACTTACTATTATCTAAGACTGATGACTAATGATATTTCACATTTATATATTTCTGATTTACTATGAACTGTTACTGATGACTATTGATTAATCAAGTTAGTTTTTTTCTGATTTACTATTGTCCATGAATGCTGAATGTTGATTATTCATGTTCATTTATTTCAGACTTACTATTATCTATGACTGATGACTAATGATATTTCACCTTTATATATTTCTGATTTACTCTGAACTCTGACTGATGACTATTGATTAATCAAGTTCGTTTGTTTCTGATTTACTGTTATCCACGAATGCTGAATATTGATTATTCATGTTCATTTATTTCTGACTTACTATTATCTATGACTGATTACTATTGATATTTCAGTTTATTTTACTTCTGCTTTCTCATGAATTCTAACTGATGTCTATTTATTAATCAAGTTCATTTGTTTCTGATTTACTATTATCCATGAATGCTGAATGTTGATTATTCATGTTCATTTTTTTCTGACTTACTATTATCTTTGACTGATGACTACTGATATTTCACCTTTATATATTTCTGATTTCCTATTAACTATGACATATGACTATTGGTTGTTCATGTTCATTTATTTCTGAGTATCTGTTATCCACGAATATTTTTTATTGATTATGCATGTTCATTTATTTCTGACTTACTATTTTCTATGACTGACGACTATTGATATTACAGCTTTATTTATTTCTGCTTTCCCATGAACTCCAACTGATGACTATTGATTAATCAAGTTCATTTTTTTCTGATTGACTATTATCCACGAATGCTGAATGTTGATTATTCATGTTCATTAATTTCTGACTTACACTTATCTATGACTGATGACTATTGATTTTTCAGCTTTTATATTT
>NW_021607284.1:0-1026 GCF_004785775.1 Grammomys surdaster | reverse complement strand
AAATATTATTATTGTTGGTGTCTTTTTGGGATTTCTTTTTTTGTAGCTGCCTGCAGCCACTGATCAACTGGTTCACCTGTAAGGGGGGCTGGGGGTGAAAGTGGGATGGAGGGAGAAAAGAGATGAAGCCAAGCCAAAGTTCTCTGATCAAGGCTCAAAGCTTTAACGTTCAACTCTCAATTTAAAGGGAAAGGCCCAATCTCTTAGTTTTAGCCAGAGATGTGTGGTGGAATCCGTTCTTGGTCACGGCTGGAGATATCTCAAGACAAGCCCAGGGGCTGTTCTTTTTCTAAGTTTCATGTAGCCAAGGTGGGTAACTCCACCTAGATCCTATAACTTGGTCTGTTGTGGTAAACAAAGTCTTTCAGGCCTGCTCAAGGCTGGGGGAAGCATACTTTTTTTTCCAAAAATAAGTGAGTGTTTTGTTCATGAGTATGCCTGTCTATACACCATGCATGTGCCAGATGCCCTCAGAAATTAGGGTGTAACTCTGTTATTAGTGTTATGGATGGTTGTGAGCTGCTAAGTGGGTGCTAAGAATCTAATCTCAGTCCTCTGTAAAAACAATTAGTTATCTTAACCACTGAGAAGCCCCTCCCGCCTGTGTCCTTTTGGGTTTGGTTTGGTTTGGTTTGGTTTGGAAACAGTGTCTCACTGTGTGGTCCCAGTTGGCCTAGAACTTGAGATCGGCCTGCCTCTGCTTATCCTTTGAAACAGTCTTTCTCAAGGCCCTGTTTGTCTTTAGCAATATAGCTGAAGATGACATTGAACACCGGCTCATCCTTTCTGATTCCCAGGTGCTGGGATTGTAGGCACGGACCACCACACCCTGTTGGGCTTTTTGTTTTGTTCTGTTTTAGATAAAAATGATCATGTTGAATTTGGTCAATTCAAGGTTTTTTTTTTTGATACTATTGAAAACTTTGTCTTTTTAAACTTTTTCAGTAGCAGAAAGAGAATGAAAGAAGTAGACAATCTGGACAGTATAAAAGAAGAATGGTAAGTTAACTCAAGCAATGATTTTGT